>NW_024351072.1:937468-1018582 GCF_902729225.1 Pteropus medius | reverse complement strand
TTTTTCCCTAAACAAGAAATGAGTTAATTGAAAAATTTTTTAAATTATTCAATTATTTTCCTTCTCTACTAGCTTAGAAGTTTACGTCCTATTGCTCTTATTTTAATAGCTACATCCTATTAATTCATACATATTGATTTACCTTATCAAAATATAAATTTCATAAATACCTAAATCAATTCCAATATGATACAAGGCCCTTAGAAAAGTTTAACTCCTTTTATGCCCTTCCTGACGTCTTTTCTTATTGTACAGTACTTGAAGTTTATTTTTAAAAAAATAGAATAGATGTTTTTATGGTTCTTTCTTCCATCAAATTTCACTTACATTGCTCATGTACTATTACCTTTCTTGCTCTTCATTCTTTCCAGCATTTTGTTCTTCTAAGATCATTTCTTCCTGAAGTACATCCTTTAGAATTTCCATTAGTTGTCTCCTGGTGACAAACTCTCTTAGTATTTGTTTGTCTAAAAATATCTTTATTTTAACCTCTTGTTGAATATTTTCATGAAAGATGCCACCCTTGGGGTCCCAGCTTAGTGTGAGTAGGGTCATCCATAAGCATCCCCGTCTGGGCTTTGACTTCCAAAGAACCAAAGCCCTAGAATGAAGTGCCTGCATGCCTTCAGCTCCTCCAGTGGGAGAACAATGTCTGTCTTAACAGGGTTGCTGGAGATAATTAAATGAGATAACCGATAGAAAATTCTTGGCACAGAGAAGGAAGGCAGCCAAAGCTAGCTCTTTTTCTTTCAACTGAAAGCTTTAGTTCTTAGCCTCCAGGTTTTTAAAGTTTATGCTTTTACAATTGGAGAATAAAATGTGGCCTCCTTAGAGCTACCAAAGCCTGAATCTTTGCAATCAGAAGTGTTCACCAAAACCCCAAAACATGAGGCCAGAGATAAGGGATGCTCCTCCCAGCTCTGCATGAAAAGACCTTCTTTGTTCTAATGACCCAACCCAGCCATCTGATATACAATCCATTTCCTTTTGACATTTTTGTCAGAACTCTAATGTCTAGTCTTTGTCTTTTTCAATACCATCAGGTCCAACTGCAGATCACCTGATTTGATGGTGAAGCCATATAAATTCAGAACAAGAGTCTGCTTAGAAGCCAGAGTCAGATGTCATAGTACTGGGGAGATGAAGGAAGAGTCCGGAGGTAACCCATAAGCTACTGGCAGCATTGTCCTCGACTCTGCAAGGTGACCAGCCTGCCTTCTCTCTACTTCCACCACTCTCCACCCTCCACCATCTCCTCACTCTTCCATCCACAATCTTGAGATGGAAGGTGCTTCATCTCCAAGTTTGGGTTATCTACTCTAAGGATATCTAAGTATTGGGGTTAGAAATAAGAAATCAGAAAGGAGTAGGCGAAGTACCTTGGCAGGCTAAAGATGAACCCAGCCAAAGGGCATTAGATTGTTCACTTGCTTCCAAGCATCAGCAGTCAGGAATATGCAATAACAACTCTGCACTTGGACAGTACACTTGTGCAGTGCATGACAGTACCCTCTAACCCTAAAAGCCCCACAGGAACTTCCTAGCCAACTCCATACAAGGGAAAGAAGACATGCTTTCCCAGAACCAGAAGGAAGGGAAAATTGAGTGTTATGGTTTGGATTGTGTTCCTCCAAAGTTCATCCGTGGAAGCCCTAACCCTCAGTACCTCAGAATGTGACTATATTTGAGGGCAGAGTCTTTAAAGAGGTGACTAAGTGAAAATGAGGCCATTAGGGTGGGTCCTAATACAATCTGACTGGGATCCGTATAAGAAGAGGAAATTTGGACGTCAGGAGTGGGCACAAAGAGGGATGACCCTGTGAAGAGGCAGTAAGAGGGTGGCCATCTGCAAGCCAAGGAGAGAAGCCTCAGGAGAAATCAAATCTGTGGGAACCTTGAATTGGACTTCTAGCCTCCAGAACTCTGAGCAAATGAATTCCTGTTGTTTAAGTTCCCAAGTCTGTGGTACTTTGTCATGTCAGCTCGAGGTGACATGGAACCAGACTTCATGGCACATTCACTTCAGACAGCTCTGCATGCTATTTTCATGGACATACTTCTTCTCTGGGGCCAGTGAAGCCAAGTCCAACACAGGCGAAGTGCCTTCAAGAGCTTACAGAAAAACCACCTATTATACCCATCTTTGAGTCAGAAAATGGAGAGCTATGTCACAACAGGGAGCTGTGGTTCAGTGCTTTAGTCAAACGTGTCTCATTTCTCACACTCCTTCCTCAAGTACAAATTGAAGGAGGAAGGTATTAATGAAGAAAGATTATGGGGGGGGTGGTTTTTAACTATTACTGGGCCGCCGACCCATTTAAAAATCCACAAAGCTATGGATTCAGAAAAATAGAGAGTCTATATTGGTTTTCTATGGCTGCAGTAATAAATTACCACAAACTTGGTGGCTGAAAACAAGATAAATTTATTTTCTCATAAGTTTTGGAGGCCAGAAGTTCAGGATCGGTTTCTCTGGGCTGAATTCAAGCTGTGGACAGGGCTGTACTCTGTTCCTTGCAGTTTCTGGTAGCTGTCAGCATTCCTTAGCATGTGGATGCATTACTCCAATCTTTGCCTTTGTCTTTACAGCACTTCTCTTTTTTCTGTGTGTATCAGAACACTTATAAGGACACTTATGATTGGACTTAGGGACCACTCAGATAATCCAGGATAATCTCCCCAGTCAAGATCCTTAATTTAATCATATCTGCAAAGACAGGTTCCAGAGATTAGAACTTGATATATTTGGGTAGCCACTATTTAACCTCTAAAAGAATCCAAGCTTTTTTTCATACAATTTCAGGAAGATCATGGACCTAGGTAAGAACATCTGCTCTGGAGATGCTTTTCATCAAAGGTATGTGGTAAATAGATACACTGAAAGCAGGTCCATTTGCTCATTCACCATCTTCTCTATACCTCAGAATCAACCACAGTGCTGGTTAAAAATCCAAATTCCAAACTCCAAAATCACATCCCCAGCCCTATTCCTAAATCAGAATCTCTCAGAGTCCAAACCCAGGATTCTACATTTCTAACAAGCTCCCCAAAATAATTCTGATGCGGCCAGCCTTGCACCCATACTTTAATGAATAATTGATTAACAGTCTGGATGCCTAAGTCCTCTCACTGTTAAATGGACATACTGCCACCTCCTTCACAGTAAAAGAGATGTCTGTGCAAGCTTATTTGCACAAAGAAAGCGATTATATTCTTTTTTTTCTCCCTTATTCCTATACAAAGGTGAAGTACTTTTATTGTTTATTTGCTTTCTGTCCCACCTCATGCTTAATGCACCTGGCCTCGAGGCGCAGTCTTGATACAAGGAAGAAAGGGAAAAGGGAAGAGCCGCAAACTCTTGCAGTTGGTGCAACCGAGATGCACTTGACGCTTCGCGGACCTGAGCTTCCTCCGCCCCTTCCATAGCCCCCGCCTTGGGGATAATTTGCATGGAGCCGGAGGCTAGCGGAGAGCCCGCCCGCCCGCCTCGCTGATTGGCTGAGCTGGCCAGTGCGTCAAGCTCTTTTGTCTCAGAGGATCAAAGCAACCACGGCTGCCTTGGGAACCGTGCTGCCTAGACTCCGCTCTCCCTCGCTGGGCAGACTTGCTGAGCAGCTCAGTCTGGCAGCCCCCAGTTGCTTAGCGGCCAGGGAGGCTCCCGTCCTTTTCTCTTGCAGGGCTGAGGAGACCGAAGGAGGCATCCGCAGCTGTCACACCGAAAGGTCTGCAACGCACAGGCTGAGCACAGGTAAAGAAAGGGAGTGCGATTGCCCAGCTCGGAGACACGAGGGGAAGCCCCACCAGTACTCGGCGGCTTCCTGCTTGGAAAATCGAGAACTGTGAGGCAGGGCAAGGAGCACTCCCAAGGCCCGGCTACGCTGAGGGAGGAGGTGGGGTGCCACTGGATGCTGCCCAATGGGTAGGATTTGCCTGGATTGAAAAGGGGGCGTTTTCAGGGGGCGGGGTGAAGGAGAGAATCTCAGGCTGTCTGTCTTGAACCCTCTTTGCATCTCCTCATCTCTTACTGGGGAGGAATATGTGGGTGTGCGCGTCCAACTCCTATTCCCTTTCTCGGTGGCAGGCCATCAAAACCGAATGTGAACTTGAATTCTGTGTGGCTGATTGCAGAGCTGGTAGGCTGACGGTTTCCTGGGGGAAATGTAATGGGGCGAGGGTCGCTTTAGCTTGTATTCAGAAGGTGGGAGAGGGAATTTTCCGCCTGCCTACCGCGCAAGCAGCGAGAGGTGGGGGTTCGGGGGGGTGAGTGGGGAGGGAGGGAGAGGATAAGGCTGTTTCTGACCTTTCGTCTCCTTGCCCTGACCTCCGCGGCGGCGCAATCTTGATGCCTTGAGGTCCCAGATCACCGACCCCCGGTGGACAGAGATCAGCTGTACTCCGGAGACAGTTTTCTCACGGAGGCCACCAGTTGCAGAAGCTGGAATAAAATAAAGGCACGCGCTTGTTCCAGAGCTCATGTAAGAATCTGAGAGATAAGTGGGGAGACACTTTGAGAAGGGGGCGTGGTTGAGGCCTGAGACCATGTGGTTAATGAGATCGCACTTATTCCCACAAATATGTGACTGTGCTCTATTTTGAGAGCCCAACATCAACTTTATACACTATTATACTTAGAATTAGAAGCAACAGTTGCCATCCCTCTTGAAGGACTGGCGGGAGGGATGGATGTGGCTGTCGAAAGCTCCCTGCTAACACGGAGGCACCGGCTGGCTCCGTGAGGTGGTAATTGCCAGTCTCCTGGAGGATATTTTTAGGGCACTGGGCAGATATAAAATATACTGAAGGATATTCGGGAAGGGAGAGAAAACAAGTGCAGCTTCGTTACCCACCCTCCTTAAAAAAAAACCTGTTATTTTTTTCTTTTTACAGTCGCTACTGAGATAGGAGGAAGGCAGAGAGCCCTCCTGCACGCCTGCAGATTAGGCTTTTCCAAAAAGCCTGACCATCTCATTATATTCAGATACCCGATCATCGTAGGTCATGGCTAGCATTATTGCACGCGTGGGTAACAGCCGGCGGCAGAACTCACCCTTGCCGCCATGGGCCCATTCTATGCTGAGGTCCCTGGGGAGGAGTCTTGGTCCTTTGATAGCCAACATGGCAGAGAGAAACATGAAGTTGTTCTCCGGGAGGATGGTGCCGGCCCAGGGGGAAGAAACCTTTGAAAACTGGCTGATTCAAGTCAATGGGGTCCTGCCAAATTGGAATATGTCGGAGGAGGAAAAGCTCAAGCGCTTGCTGAAAACCCTTAGGGGCCCCGCCCGGGAGGTCATGCGTTTGCTCCAGGCGGCCAACCCCAACCTAAGTGTGGCAGATTTCTTGCACGCAATGAAATTGGTGTTTGGGGAGTCTGAAAGCAGTGTGACTGCTCATGGTAAATTTTTTAACACCCTGCAGGCACAAGGAGAGAAAGCCTCCCTTTACGTGATCCGTTTAGAGGTGCAGCTCCAGAACGCTGTTCAGGCAGGGATTATAGCTGAGAAAGATGCAAATCAGACTCGCCTGCACCAGCTCCTTTTAGGGGCTGAGCTGAATGGAGGCCTGCGCTACAGGCTGAAGCATCTTCTCAGGATGTATGCAAATGAACAGGAGCGTCTTCCCAATTTCCTGGAGTTAATCAGAATGATAAGGGAGGAAGAGGATTGGGATGACACTTTTATTAAATGGAAGCGGGCCAAAAGATCTGAGTCAATGGTGGAGAGGGCAACCAGCCCAGTGGCATTTCAGGGCTCCCTACCAATAGTGATCAGCAGTGCTGATTGCAACGTGATAGAGATAGATGATACTCTCAATGACTCAGATGAGGATGTGATTCTGGTGGAGGCTCAGGACCCTCCACTTTCATTCTCGGGTTCTCCCCCTAGACACAGGGCCAGACCTCGGGATCCAGTAGTAGTCATTGATTCCCCCCACAGTTCCCAGGCTCAACCTCCTTCCACCAGTGGGGGTTCTGGCTATAAGAATGATGGTCCTGGGGATATGCGTAGAGCCAGGAAGAGAAAATACACAATCCGCTGTTCACATTGTGGTGAGGTGGGCCACTCAAAGGAAACCTGCGACAATGAAAGCAACAAGGCCCAGGTGTTTGAGAATCTGATCGTCACCCTGCAGGAGCTGACACATACTGAGGAAGAGGGGTCAAGAGAGGCCTCTGATGAACCCAATGACAGTGAGGTGCTAGCCCCCAGCCTCAAATAAACCTTAAGCTATATTCAGAGTCCAGCGACGGGAAAGCTGGATGGGGTGGGGGTTGGTGCTTCTAATTGCATGACTTAATCCACAAAGCGGCTTTCTTTCAGGGTGGAGGAAAAAGGGTCTTGGATACCAGCACAGTGGAGGGAGATGGCCTGACCTCTGTCCCTGCTCCCCCACCCCCACCCCTGCTGCCTAAGGGTCTGTTTCCTGTGTGTGCCCATTTCCTTGTCGACTCTATTCTCTTTGTGAAAGTGGTATATTTCATTGTTAAATCTTCAAACAATAAAGTACAAAAAAGTAAAGTACAAGTTATCCCAAACTCTCTACCCTTATATAACCATTGTCAACCCTTTGGTGAATGTCCTTCTAGATATTTCCCTATACTTATATACCCAGACAGATATATGTACAAAGAAAAGTGATCAAATATAAGTGCTGTTCTATAGTCTGTATTTTTTCACTAAACAACATATGTTGTAGGCTTCTTTCTATGTCAATAAATATATAACAGCATCTATTTTAATGTCTTTGTGGTATTTTAAGAAGTAAATGAAAAGGGAATAAGAGAAATATAGTAAAAAGCTATAAAGGGGTGAGGTTGTATCTCAGGGTGGGGTTTTTAGCAACCTCATTTGGCAGATGAGGAAAAGGGAAGAAGAATGAGCTGAAATATTCCCCAAAGGTAAATGGACAGAGCCCCTTACTACAACTGACCTGTCCCTTATGTCATAGAGCCAAACTATGACACCCACTAGTTGACAATGCCCCAACGCTTTCTTCTCTAATGTATCCAGAGGAGTCTGATGTCTGGGGAGTCTGGTGCTGAGGTTACAGCTCAAAATAGGGGATTCCAGGAGCTCTGTTCCCGGTCTATTTGGAGAGGAGTAGCTCTCTCTCCTCTGGGTGGATTTCTTAGATTGTTGCCAGGAATCTCTCTTGTGGGTTGAAACTGCCCTCTCCCCACTCCTCAGTTAAGGAAAGGAGAGTCTCAGCTGATGGTTCCAGAGCCTGACCCCGTAAGCCCTGAAGCTACATGCTGGAGGCCACAGGCAGCCCAGGACTCCAAGTCAACCCCACCCCAACCTGAGAATTGAGACTAGCTGGGGAGGGATGAAAAGCAGCCTAGTGGCCAGGACACATGAAGGAACATAGGGATTAGAAATCCAGAGAGCCCTATACACCATTTTTCAGAGTGGAGGGCATTTATGGGAGAGGGAGGAAGAAAAGGACCTTCTTAGGAACCTTCCCTGTCCCCTCTCCTGAACTCATATTGGAGGGTGATAAAAAAAGAGGACATGTGTGACCTAAGGATCTGTGGGTTCCTATGTCTCTTGTAGGTCCAAAGTCCCTATCTCTGTGAGGACAAGGCTGGGGGCATGAGAGTGATTGCATTTAAGGCAGGGAGTGGGGAGTGAATTGAATATGCAGACTGGAGGACTTGAAGGAGTTTGTCATACAGGAAATTGCTGCTTCACAGAGCTGAGAGGACAGAGTGTGCAGCAGTGGGGAGATAGTGCATCAGAGGAGAAACACAGAACTGTGTGGGTAAGGGGAAAGCAAATGATGACCTGGTAGACTCACATGAAGTTTGACAGAGACAGGAACACTGGTAGCAAATGCAGATTCTAGGGTTTCATATAGAACTCTGGACTGTGTCGTATCAGGAATGGCACAGATTGAGGGGCCCATGGAGAGGTATTGGGGTTCTAATTATGCTAGCAGTTGATGTGCCACTCATAGGGACAAAGGGCCCCGAGGGAGGAGGAGAAGCCAGGTATTGTAAGAAGCTGGTGCAGCCTTCCCTGGGCTGCCATATCCAGAACCTGTCTTGAAGTGCTTCTCTTTCCAGAAACAGCCTCTCAGCTCCTCCCTGGCTTCTTGCTTCTGCTCCATCTATGATCCCACAATCTGATCTTACAACTCCTTCTCCCCACAAGCCACACTCATCTCTTAGTGGAGGGGGAATGGAGGTTTCACTTTCTGTGCTCTATCACCCCTCTCCATCCCCACATTCTTTAGCCTCCTTAACCCTCATGGACAGGAGACTCGGAAGGCCTCTCTGCCTCAGACCCTTTAGCTGAGAACTTCCCAGGAGCAAAGACTTGAGGCCACTCTTTGCATCTATATCCAGGGCACCAAAGGGGTCCCTTCCGAACCCCCAGAGAAGAGGCGTCTCCACTCAGGGCCCCAAAGCCACAGACCCCCTCCCCCAATACTTCTTAGCTCACATAGGTTTTAACCCTAAGTCTTCTCTGCCCTACCCTAAATCTACTGTTATGAGATATCTATCTCCCTCATCTAGTCCAGGTTAGAATATCATTTTACTTTCTGCTTATCTTTTCTTAATTTTACTCTATAAACATTTGTTCAATATTTGCCCAAAGACACAGTTTAAGCTGCTAAAATTTCTTTCTGGCACTAGGTAGAATAGAAAAATGAAATGAAAAATAAAGAACTTCTGTCCATCCCGCTACCCTCCTTTTCGTTGGTGTTAGCTTGGGGCTCCAGTATAGACCACTGCTTTGAAAATCTGTTCTGTGATTCATCCTGTTTCCTTCCTTTCCCACTGTCCTTTCTGTTGTGTGAATTTGAGATTGTTTAAATTTTTATTTCACCAACCTGATGTACTCTGACATTTTTTAAAAATTTGTGTGGCACTGGCTTTTCTTTTACTCAAGAATTATTTCTCCCTAATTAGAAGGCATGGAACCAATACCAGGACATTCATATCAGACTAATGGGGTTAGCCTAAAAAGGGCTTCATTTTAAATTATGGGTTTATTTTCTTCCTTTCTGCTTTCATTCTCATTGGTCGCTAAGAGATGAAAATCACTCTTTTGTCAGAAGAAACTGGTCTCTGAGTGCCCTTTTGCATTCTGTTTCCTTCCTTCCTGCATTCTTTCCACTTGGTTTCCTTGACACCCTTCTCTTATGTTCCCCACTCCCTGACCTTTTTGGTACCCACTTCTTAGTCTCCTTTGCTGAATCATCTTCCTATTCCAGATCCTTCCATAATAGTCATAAAAATAAAAATCATTACAACTGTGATTTATTAACAGCTTACTGTGTGCCAGGCACCCTGTACCAAGTTCTTTAAATGTGTTAGCTCCTTTTATCCTCCTATCAGCCCTATAAGATAGGTATTACTATTAGCACATATTTCAGATGAATAAACAGGCTGGAAAGTAAAGAAACTTGCTTAAGGTCATGCAGCTAGTTAGTGGTGGAACCAGAGGTCAGACTCCTGGGTAGAAGTCAAAACTTCTTACATGTCTTAGCTCTCATATGTTCATTTACAGCACCCTACTGTTACCAAACTCAAGGGGTTTACTGCTTTGGGTGTTCTGGTCAAGACCAAGACATGGTTGTCTTTAGGCAGTTTTATTTAGTTGCAGCAAGTAAAGCAGACAGGGGATTCACATCCAAAACTGTCTCCCTAAGGTGGGGCTTAGCCATTGCTTATATACACGATTTGGTTAATTATATGTTGATTTCATCTTGGCAGTTGGCTGAACATATATGGATTTTGTTAATTATATGTTTATTCCTTCTTTGTAATAGGCTACACCTATCAGGTTGGATTCTGGTCAAGCTCATCAGATGATAGCTCCACATGCAAAATACTGTGCTACATTTTAACATTTAGCAAGAATAGCATTTAATAAGAACCGCTCAAGAGTCCTGAGACTCTTGTCCTTTCTAACAACTGCCCCGAGACTTTTAACTCCTTAATTCTTTTTTGTAAATTTTATTTTATTATTTTTAATTATATTTTATTATTAATTTCAAGTATACAGTACATTAGTTAGATATTTATATAGTTTGCAAAGCAATCCCCCTAATTGCTCTTCCTCTCCTCTGGTTCACCACCTAGCCATTACATTAATGCTAATTGCATTCCCTATGCCTTTCTCCCATGCCCATGACCATCTATCAACTGCTAACTTGTACTTCTTTAACCCTTCACCCCATTCTCCCAGACCCCTAACACTCCTCTCCTCTGGCCATCACCAGATTGTTCTCTATAGCTGTGAGTCTTTTTTAAATTAGTTTGTTCTTTTTGTTCCTTAGATTCCGCATATAAGTGAAATCATGTGGTATTTATCATCCTCTGTCTGACTTATTTCACTCAGCAGAATAACCTCTAGGTCCATCTATGTCGTAGCAAATGGTAGGATTTCATTTCTTTTTAATGGTTGAGTAATATTCCCTTGTAAATATGAACCATAACGTCTTTATCCAATTGTCTGTTGATGGGCACTTACGTTGCTTCCATTTCTTATCTATTGCAAATAATATTAGGGTGCATATTATTGATATTAGGGTGCATAGACTTTTACGAATTATTGTTTTGGTTTTCTTTGGATAAACACCCAGAAGTGCAATTGCTGTGTCAAAAGGTATATCCATTTTTATTTTTTTGAGAAACTTCCAGACTATTTTTCATGGTGGCTGTAGTAATTTGCATTCCCACCAAAAATGTATGAGAGTTCCCTTTTCTCCACATCCTCATCAACACTTGTTCTTTGATTTATTGATGATAGCCATCCTGACAGGTGTGAGGTGATATCTCATTGTGGTTTTAATTTGCATTTCACTGATGATTGGTGACTTCGAGCATCTTTTCATATGTCTATTGGACATCTGTATTCCTCTTTGGAGAAGTATCTGCTCAGGTCTTCTGCCCATTTTTAAATTTTATTATTTTTTTGTTCTTGTTGTTGAGTTGTATGAACTCTTTATATATTTTGGATATTAACCTCTTATCAGATGTATCATAACGAATATCTTCTCTCATTCAGTCAGATGTCTTTCTGTTTTGCTGATGGTTTCCTTTGCAAAACTTTTTTAGTTTGATGTAGTCCCATTTGTTTATTTTGCCTTTTGATTCCCTTGTCCAGAAATTACTGTTAGCAATATCAGAGAGTTTACTGCTTATGTTTTCTTTTAGAAGTTTTATGGTTTCGGGTTTTACATTTAAGTCTTTAATCCATTTTGAGTCTATTCTTGTATACAGTTTCTTTTATTTTGCCTGTATCTGTCCCATTTTCCCAGCACTATTTATTAAAAACACTGTCTTTATTCCATTGTATATTCTTGCCTCCTTTGTCATATGTTAAGTGAATGTATAAGTATAGATTTATTTCTGGGCTCTCTATTCTGTTCCATTGATCAATGTATCTGTTTTTATGCCAGTACAATGCTGTTTTGATTACTGTAGCCTTGTAGTAAGTTTGATATCAGGTAGTGTGATACTTCCAACTTTGTTCTTCTTTCTCAAGATTGCTGTGGCTATTTGGAGTCTTTTATGGTCCCATATAAATTTTAGAATTATTTATTCTAGCTCTCTGAAAAATGCCATTGGTATTTTGATAGGGATTGCATTGAATCTATAGATTGCTTTGGGTAGTATGGCCACTTTAGTGATGTTGATTCTTCCTACCCATGAGCACGGTATATGCTTCCATTTATTTGTACCTTCCTTCTTCTATTTCTTTTTTCAATGACATAATTTTCTGAGAACAGGTCTTTTACTTCCTTGGTTAATTTGATTCTCAGGTATTTTATTGTTCTGATGCAATTGTAAATGGAATTGTTTTCTTAATTTCCTTTTCTGAAAATTCATCATTGGTGTATAAAAATGTCCTGACTTGTGAATATTAATTTTATATCCTACTACTTTATTGAATTCGTTGATCGATTCTAGTAGGTTTTTGGTGGAATCTTTAGGCTTCTCTATATGTTGTATCATGTCATCAGCAAATAACAAGCGTTTTACTTCTTCCTTTTAATTCAGATAACTTTTATTTCTCTTTCTTGTCTTATTGCTGTGGCTAAGACTTGTAATACAATGTTGAAGAGGAGCGGTGAAAGTGGGCATCCTTGTCTTGTTCCTGATCTTAAGGAAAACACTTTTAGTCTTTCCCCATTGGGTATGATGTTAGCTGTAGGTTTGTCATATATGACCTTTATTATGTTGAGGCATGTTCCCTCTATTCCCACTTTACTGAGAGTTTTATGATAAATGGATGCTGGATTTTGTCGAACACTTTTTCTGCATCTATTGATATGATCATATGGTTTTTATCTTTCAATTTGTTAATGTGGTCTATAACATTAATTGATTTGAGGATATCATACCAAACTTACATTCCAGGAATAAATCCAACTTGATTATGGTGTATGATATTTTTAATGTACTGCTGAACTCAGATTACTAGTATCTTGTTGAGAATTTTTGTATCAATGCTCATAAGAGATATTGGCCTGTAGTTTTCTTTTTTGGTAATGTCTTTGTCTGGTTTTGGAATCGAGGTAATGGTAGCCTCATAAAAGAAGCTAGGGAGCTTTCCCTTTTCTTGAAATTTTTCTTCTTCTTTTTTTTTTTATTATGGTGACATTGTTTAATGATATCCAGTAAGTTTCAGGTGTACAATTCAACAGTAAGTCATCCATACATATTGCATTGCGTGTTCATCTCCCACAGTTAGATTTCTTTCAGTAGCCACATATTTGACCCCTTTTACCCTATCTATCTTCCACTTCTCCCTTTACCCTCTGGTAACCACTAGCTATTGTCCATGTCCATGAGTCTCTGTTTGTTTGTCCTGTTCATTTGTTGCTTTTAGGTTTATATCTCACATATAAGGGATAGCATGTGATTTTCAACTTTTTCTGTCTGGCTTATTTCGCGTAGCATGATTATCTCGATTATCTCGAGGTTTATCCATGTTGTCACAAGTGGCAGTATTTCATCTCTTCTTATGGCTGATTAATATTCCATTGTATATATGTATCACATCTTCTTTAGCTAATCATCTATCGTAGGACACTTCGGTTGCTTCCATGTCCTGGCCACCATGAATAATGCTGCTATGAACATCAGTGTGTAAATATCTTTATGGATATGAGTTTTCAAGTCTTCGGGGTAAATATGGAGAAGAGAGTTTGCTGGATCATATGGTAGATCAATTCTTAGTTTTTTTGAGGAAACTCTATACTGTTTTCCATAGTGGCTGTACCAATTTGCAGTCCCACCAGCAGTGTATGAGGGTTCCTTTTTCTCTGCATCCTCTCCAACATTTGTTATTACATGTCCTGTTGAAAACAGCTATTCTTACAGGCGGGAGATGGTATCCCATTGTGGTTTTGATTTGTATTTCCCTGATAGCTGGTGATGTTGAGCATGTTTCCATATGTTTGTTGGCCATTTGTATGTCTTCTTGGGAGAAGTATCTGTTCAGGTCCCCTGACCTTTTGTTGTTGTTGTTGTTGTTGTTGTTGTTGTTGTTGTTGTTGTTGCTATTGAGTCATATGAGTTATTTATATATTTTGGACTTTTGTTTTTTGGGAGGTTTTTGATTACTGATTCAATTTCATTGGTGGTAATCTGTTGGTTCAGATTTTCTGTTTCTTTTTGACTCGGTCTTGGGAGATTGTAATTTTCTAGGAGTGTATCCATTTCTTTCAGATCGTCCAATTCTTTGGTGTCTAATTGTTCATACTATTTTCTTATGATCTTTTGTATTTCTGTGGGGTCCATAGTCATTTCTCTTCTTTCATTTTTGATTTTATTTATTTAAGTTCTCTCTCTTTTTTCCTTGATGAGTCTAGTTAAGAGTTTGTCAATTTTGTTTATCTTTTCAAAGAACTAGCTCTTGGTTTCACTAATCTTTTGTATTGTTTTTCTAGACTCTACTTCATTTATTTCTGCTCTGATCTTAATTATTTCTTTCCTTCTATTCACTTTGGGCTTTGTTTGCTGTTCTTTTTCTAGTTCTTTTAAGTGTAAGGTTAGATTGTTTATTTGAGCTTTTGCTTGTTTCTTGAGGTAAGGTTGTATTACTATGAATTTCCCTCTTAAGACTGCTTTCGCTGTGTCCCATAGATTTTGATTCGTTGTGTTTTCATTTCATTTATGTCTAGGTATTTTTTTTTATTTTTTCCTTGATCTCATTGATAGCCCATTCATTATTTAGTAGCATGTTATTTAGACTCCATGTGTTTGTGTGTTTTCAGTATTTTTTTCTTGTAGTTGATTTCTAGTTTCATACCATTGTGATCAGAGAAGATGGTTGTTATGATTTCAATCTTCTTAAATTTATTGAGACTTGTTTTGTGTCCTAACATGTGTACTATCCTGGAAAATGTTCCATGTTCACTTGAGAAGAATTTATATTTTGCCGCTTTGGGGTAAAATGAACTCCTTAATTCTTGAGGAAATGGGGACGAGGGTCATATTTTTGTAACTGCTTCTTGCTGAACATAGATAGAGTATATCTTTGAGTTAGAGGAGTGAAATTCTCTGGCCACATGACGTATGAAAATCTTGGGGTCCCCTAGGTTCTGGTGTTCCTGAGGACAGGAGTGCATAAAGAGACAGAATATAAAATAAGAATAGTAGTTAATAGATTGGGATAAGTCCTTTCTATAGCTCCCTGTTTAAATCTCAAAATCATCATGTGCCAGGAAGGAAAAAAATGGCGTAGATGATAGAGGTTCTGTTCATCCCTCTGGAGGCCAAGTCAAAGTTGTGACAGAAAAAAAGAGCAAGTAGCAAGGAAAAATTTCCTGGGTTCTAGATGATCAAGCCATACAACTAAGAGAAATTCAAGAAATCACCCTGCAACAACAGAAGGTATGATGGGGCGAGGATGCGGAGCTGCCTGGTCTCAAGCAGCTGAGTGAGACAGTGGCTGCAGCAATGGCAGAAGCTTCTTAATGGGTTGCGTCTGTGAGCGGATTTTCATGGTGATGGACTTGCTCACTCTGAGCACCAGTACCTATTTGGCTGCATGCAGAGGGCACCAGGGACTTACAGGGAGGCACTGTCAAAGTGAGAGCCATGGCGAGATTTGCTCTGTACAGAAGTGCTGGCAGTATCCATTGTTCCTTGTTGAGCCCTCCCTGCCTCCCAGTGTGAGGACACAGTGCTGCCATAGCCATGACATCATCAGACTGGATAAGAGGTCGCTCTGCCCAGGGGATTCCCTGAAACTCCACCTCCCCCAACTCGTAGCTCCACGCAAGCCACATCCAGGTATATCCTCAGCTAGTCAGGTGCTCCTTGCTGAGCAGCGCCTAGACACACTGGAGGCAGCTGGCCTTGGTTTCTGGTGTGGCCTTTTGAGGTAACTATAAGCACAGCATCTGTGGATTGCTTGCTGAATCTTAACAGGTGGCCCCAGAGGGGTAGAGGCTGGGGCTAGGTTTGGTCTGCAGCTGAACCCCTCTCAGGACTGTGCCACTGGACACCTACTTTACAAATCCATACTAATAAGACCGGGAGACTTAGGAGCTTTGCTTAGTACATAGAAACAGACATGGAAAAGCAGCCAAAATGGGAAGACAAAGAAGCAGAAACCATATAAGAGAACAGAGCAGAGATCCAGAAATAATGGTGTCAAACAATCTCACAGATGCAGATTTCAAAACACTGGTTATGAAGATGCTCAATGAACTTTTGGTTAAATCCAGTGAGAACTTCAACAAAGAGATAAAAAAGCATAAAAATGGAAGTAGAAATTATAAAAGGGAACCTATCTGAAATGAAGAACAGATTATCTGAGATGAGAAGTATATTAAATGGAACAAACAAAGGAATAAACAGAGTGAATAAAGAAAAGGATCAAATAACCTATCTAGAGGATAGGACAGCCAATCAGGACACTCAATCAGAATGGCAAGAGATAAGATGCCAAGACTATAAAAATAATTTAAGGAGCATATGGGACATTATTAATGGTCCAAACATCCGTCTAGTCAGTGTACCTGAAGAAAATCAAGATGGTGAAAAGCTGTTTGAAGAAATAATGGTGAAAAACTTCCCTAACTTGGTGAAGGAAATGGACATAGAACCCAAGGAAGTTCAGAGAATCCCAAAAACCAGGGATCCAAAGAAGTCCACACCAAGACACATCATAATTAAAATGCCAAAGGTTAAATACAAAGAAATAATATTAAAAGCAGCAGGAGAAAAACAGATAGTTACCTAAAAGGGAATACTCATAAGGCTGGCAGCTGATTTCTCAGAAGAAACTATGCAGGACAGAAGGGCTTGACACAAAATATTTGACATGATAAAGACCCAGGATCTACAACTAAGAATACTTTATCCAGCAAAGCTATCATTTAGAGTTGAAGGACAGATAAAGAGCTTCCCAGACAAAAATAAGCTAAAAGAATTTATTACCACCAAGCCACTATTACAGGAAATGTTGGAGGGACTTCTTTAAGAAGAAAAAACATGTATCAAAACAGGAATAAAGAATGGTAACAACTACATTCCTATCAATAAATACCTCAAATGGAAAAGAATAAAGTGCTCCAACTAAAAGACAGAGTGGATGAATGGATAGGAAAACAAGACCCCTACATGTTGCCTACAAGAGACTCACTTCAGATTGAAAGACACACAGAGATTAGAAGGAAGGGAATGGAAAAGGATATTGCTTTGATGGACCCAGAAGGTATGTAAGTCAGAAAGAGAAAGGTAAACACTATATGATTTCACTTATATGTGGAATCTAAGGAATAAAAAGAACAAACTAATCAAAAACAGACTCACAACTGTAGTGGGCAATTTGGTGACAGACAGAGGGGAGGACCTTTGGGGGGCTGGGATAATGGGGTGAACGGTTAAAGAATTACCAATTAGTAGCTGATGGGTGGTCACGGGGATGGAGAGCACAGCACAGTGAATGCAATTAGCATTAATATTTTGGGTAGGTGGAGGGTCAGGGAAGGGTGGGAACAACTGTTGGGATCGTTTTATGAACTATATAGGTGTCTAACCAATGTGCTGTATACTTGAAACTAATTAAAATGAATAAATTAAAAAAATCATCATGTGCTATTTCACAGTTGAGGATGGGGGAGAATTTCTTAAATAGCTCAGCTAGGACACTCACTAACCAAGGTTTGGCTCAATCCACATGCCTGTGCTCTGCTCTCAGCCATTATACTCTATATTTGGCAGTGGTCACTGTGACCTCTTCCTGCTCTTCTGAACCTCTTCATAATACATGGCTCTTATTGCTCTTTGGGGAGCCAGGGAAAATCACAACAATGAATAGCAAGGTAAGTGGAGTGCTCCTGGGATCTAATGAGCAAGATGGACCATACTACAGCATCCTTAAGACGAAGAATTCTAAGCCTCTCATAATTGCTTGCAGGGGGTGGGGGAAGAGAAGTTGCTGTCATATTTGCAGTTTCTTCTCATATCATCCAGGATACCAAGCCATGATTTTTATTCAGGAATCACTTATTGAGCTGCTAAGGTGTACAAAGTTTTGACGGGGGTATAAAAATCAAGGAGACCAAGACCCCACCACTCATAAACTCACACCCTGGTGGGGAGAGAGACAAATAGGAGCACTACTTTAACAGGAGACATGTGCCATACAAATAAACACAAATGAAGAGACACTGGTTTTCCTCCTCCTACAATAGGACTTTATCCACCATTTACCATTACGGACCATTCTCCGGTTCCTTTTCCATTCTCTTCTGATGATGATTTTCTCAAAACCATCTTTGCAGATATATGCTCTTTCATATGCCTGTGGAAAACACTGATGTCGCTTAAAATGTTTGTTCATTATTGTTATTACTACCACCATTATTTGACTGCTAAGTGAACGGACAGGGAACCAGTAAATTACTTTTTAAGTCCACTCTGATATCTTCCTAACATTTCAAGTCAACTGTATAACATTTCAAAACCAATATTTCCTTCAGACTAAAAGCAATTCATTTCTGTGTCATTTCCACCTTCTTTCCACACCATGTGGCTAGAAAGCCCAACCTTTTGGCTTCTATTACTCAAAATACATACATATGCTTGATTCTACCTGCTTCATTTTGCAAGTCCAGTAAAGCTGACTCAAACTACGTTTTTTAAATCATAGTAGACTTTTCTGTCTTTTTCTGGCACTAATCCAACCAGGTAATTTTCAAGAATCAAACTTATACTAAGTGTACTTGTGCTATGAGAGGAAAAAGGCCAAAGAGAGCCAGAACCACAGAAATTTCTTTTCTTAATATAAACCTCTTTTAAATTAAAGTTGACATACAATATTAGATTAGTGTCAGGTGTACCTCAAAGTTATTTGACATTTAGATACCTTACAAAGAGATCACCATAAGTCTAGTAACCATCTGTCACCGTACAAAGTTATTGCGATATTATCGATTGTATTTCCTATCAGAGTCATTCTTTTGGATTTCAGATTTGGGGCTAAAAACAAAGCACAGGTGGCTTGGGTCATACCTATTGTCATCTTTCTTTCTGACCATGTATAAACACTCCACAGCAGTTTGGAAAACACACTTGATCACCTAGGTTTGTCTTTTTCATCACAATCTTTAAACAGTGGTTCCTCAACCTGTTGCCCATCAGAATTTTCTGGACAGCATTGTCTAAAAAGTTCTCCAGTTTATTCTCATGTGTGACCAAGTGTGGTAACCACTGCTTTCAACCTTATGCATACTTATCTAACAAGGGTACTCATTGCCCCAAGTTTGAGGCAAAACTTATCTCTGAAGGAGTATATCTTTGGATTATGGATTCTTTGCTTTCTATGTCAATTTTTTTTTTTTTTTTTTAGTTTTCAATACTCCTAGATGTTTGGCATCTGTTACCACACCTTTGGTAAAGTTTCTGAAATTACACCTGCTTGTAAACTATAAATTTGACATTGATGTGGCATGTAGAAATTCATATTTTCTCCTTATCCTTCCGAGGAAGGGAAGCAGTGGGACTCTTCTATACGAATAAATTAATAGTAACTATTTTTCCTAAGAACTATGGATGTTCTGGGAAAGTCACGTATTCAAGCAGCCTACAAAACGTGTAGTTCTTCCCATAGAACCCCTAGCATATATCTTTATATCATTAGCCATAGACTGGATCCTGAATCTCACAGCCAAACCTTTGCCGCTCAGTCTTGCTTGTCTTCTACATAAGAGATCCTCTCACCTATCCCAGATCATGACCACTAGGAACCATGAGTTCACTTGCTGGTTCTTCTCAGTGGAGGTGGTGTGGCCTATCTGATGGAAACCTTGTTGTTCAGGGAACTTCAAGGAATCGTGCTTTCTTGGGTACCAGTCACATCTCCCATCATGAGTTCAACCCAGGCTGCGGGTACTCCAGGATATCCACTCCTTGGATGGAAGCAGGGTGAGGGTTTCGGGGGTGAAGCTTGTGTGTGATTAGATGTGAAAGTAATAAATGTGATTTTAAATGATCTCATGGGAAATGCTGAAACTTGAGAAAGCAAAGAAGCTGCACTTAATAAATAATGCCTCCAGAATCCACAATAGACTCTAAGCCTGGAACAAGGTTGCCTTGGACGAAACAGGCAGTTGACTCATTTGTGATATTTCTTAATTTATATAAGCGCTTATGTTTTTTTAATTTTTTAATTAAGTTTATTGGGGTTACATTGGTTAATACAATTATATAATTTTCAGGTATACATTATAATTTGACATCTGTATATTCTATTGTGTGTATACCAACCAAAGGCCAGTTTCCTTCAGCTACCATATATTTGATTCACTTTACTGAATTCACCCTCACCTTACTCAACTATATATGACCCCCTTTACCTCATCCACCTCCCCACTCCTCACCTAACCCCTACCCTCTGGTAACCACTAGTCTATAGTCTATGTCCACGAGTCTCTGTTTGTCCTGTTCATTTGTTGGTTTTAGGTTTATATCCCACATATAAGTGATATCATGTGATTTTCAACTTTTCCTGTCTGGTTTATTTCGCTTAGCATGATTATCTCGAGGTCCATCCATGTTGTCACAAATGGCAGTATTTCTTCTCTTCTTATGCCTGAGTAATATTCCATTGTATATATGTACCACTGCTGCTTTAGACAATCATCTATCATAGGACACTTTGGTTGCTTCCATGTCCTGGCCACTGTGAATAATGCTGCTATGAATATCGATGTGCAAATGTCTTTTCGGATATAGGTTTTCAAGTCTCTGGGGTAAATACCCAGTAGACGGATTGCTGGATCATATGGTAGATCAATTCTTAGGGGTTTTTTTGAGGAATCTCCATACTGTTTTTCATAGTGGCTGTACCAATATGCAGTCCCACCAGCAGTGTATGAGGGTTCCTTTTAATCCGCATCCTCTCCCACGTTTGTTACTAGTTGTCCTATTGAAAACCGTTATTCTAACAGGTGTGAGATGGTATCTCATTGTGGTTTTGATTTGCATTTTCCTGATAGCTAGCGATGTTGAGCATGTTTTCAAATATTTGTTGGCCATTCGTATGTCCTCTAAAAAGAAGTGTCTGTTCAGGTCCTCTGCCCATTTGTTGATTGGATCATTTGCTATTGCTGTTGTTGTTATTGAGTTGTATGAGTCCTTTGTATATTTTGGATATTAGGCCGTTATTAGAGGTGTTGCTTGCAAATATATTTTCCCATTCGGATGGTTCTCTCTTTACATTTTTGATGGTTTCCTTTGCTGACCAGAAGCTTTTTAGTTTGATGTAGTCCCATTCATTTATTTTAGCTTATACTTCCCTTGCTTTCGAGGTCAAATTCATAAAATACTGTTTAAGTCCAAGGTCTTTGAGTTTAGTTTCTATGTTTTCTTCTACACATTTTATTGTTTCAGGTCTTATATCCAGGTCTTTAATCCATTTTGAGTTAATTTTGGTGTGTGGTGATAGACAACAGTCTAGTTTTATTCTTTTGCAGGTGGCTTTCCAGTATTCTTAGCACCATTTATTGAAGAGGGTTTCCTTTCTCCGCTGTATGTTTTTGGCTTGTCAAAAATTATTCGCCTGTATAAATATGGGTTTACTTCTGGACTCTCAATTCTGTTCCACAGGTCTGTGTGTCTGTTTTGCTGCCAATACTATGCCATTTTAATTACTGTCACTTTGTAATATAATTTGCAGTCAGGCAGAATGATGCCTCCAGCCTTGTTTCTCAGGATGGCTTTGGCAAATCGGGGTCTTTTGTGCTTCCATACAAATCTGTTGATTTTTTTGTTCTATTTTCTTAAAAAATGCCAATGAGATTTCGATAGGGATTGCATTAAATCTGTATAATGCTTTAGGTAATGTAGTCATTTAAACTATGTTGATTATTCCAGTCCAAGAACATGGAATATCTTTCCATTTCTTTGTATCTTCTTCGATTTCTTTTAATTTGGTCTTATATTTTTCATTATATAGGTCCTTCACTTATTTTGTTAAATTTATTACTAGGTATTTTATTCTTTTTGTTGTAATTGCAAAGGAATTATTTTTTCTACTACTTTTTCTGGTCCTTCATTATTAGAGTATAGGAATGCTATGGATTTTTGAACTTTGATTTTGTATCCAGAGACTTTACTGTATTTGCTTATTGTTTCTAGTGGTGTTCTTGTGGAGTTCTTAGGGTTTTCTAAAGAGAGAATCATGTCATCTGCAAATAGTGACAGTTTGACTTCATCATTTCCTATTTCAATGCCTTTTATGTCTTTCTTTTGCTTGATTGCACTCACTAGGACCTCCAATGTTGTATTGAATAACAGTGGCAATAATGGACAGCCTTGCCTTGTTCCTGATCTTAGAGGGAAGGTTTTTAGTTTTTCATCATTAAGTATAATGTTGGCCAAGGGTTTGTTATAGTGGCCTTTATTATGTTAAGATACTTTCCTTCTATACTGTTTTTGTTCAGTGTTTTCATCATAAATGGATGTTGTATCTTGTCAAAGGCATTTTCTGCATCTATTGATATGATCATATGATTCTTATTTTTTAATTTGTTTATGTGGTGTATCACATTAATCGATTTGCATATTTTGAACAATCCCTGTGCCCCTGGGATGAAGCCCACTCGACAATGATGCATAATATTTTTAATATGTTGCCGTATTCGGTTCACTAGTATCTTATTTAGGATTTTTGCATCTGTGTTCATGAAAGATATTGGTCTGTAGTTTTCTTTTTGTGTGTGTATTATCTTTACCATGTTTTGGTATCAGAGTAATATTGGCCTCATAAAATGTGTTGGGAAGTATTACCTCCTTTTCGATTTTTTGGAAGAGTTTGAGGAGAATAGGTATTAAATCTTCTTTGAATGTTTGGTAGAATTCACTGGTGAAGCCATCTGGTCCTGGACTTTTACTTTTTGTAGGATTTTCATGATTTTCCATACTGCAGAATTTCCATACTGCTGATGGGTCCATTTAGATTTTCCAGTTCTTGATTCAGTCTAGTAAGGTTGTATTTTTCTAAGTACTTGTCCATTTCATCTAGGTTATTAAATTTGGTGTTATATACTTTTTCATAGTATTCTTGTATGATCCTTTGTATTTCTGTGATGTCAGTTGTAATTTGCCCTCTTTCGTCCTTGATTTCATTTATTTATGTCCTTTCTCCTTTTTCTTTAGTGGGTCTAGCCAGGGGGTTCTCAATTTTATTAACCTTCTCAAAGAACCAGCTCTTTATTGCATTTATTTTTTCTATTGTTTTTTTTTTTCAATTTCATTTATTTCTGCTCTAATTTTGATTATTTCTTTCTTTTTGCTGACTTTAGGCTTCATTTGTTCTTCCTTTTCGACTTTCTTAAGATGAAGCGTTAGGTTGTTTATTTGGACTCATTCTTGTTTTTGGAGATAGGCCTGTAATGATATGAATTTCCTCTTATGACCACTTTTGCCATGTCCCAAAAGTTTTGATATGTTGTACTATCATTATCATTCAGGTGTATATATCTCTTGATCTCTCTTTTTGTTTCTTCTCTGACACAATTATTCTTCAGTAGCATGTTGTTTAAACTCCATGTATTTGTGGTTCTTCCTGATTTCTTTCTGCAGTTGATCTCTAGTTTCAAAGCATTATGATCACAGAATATGCTTGGTAATATTTCTGCCCTCCTATATTTGTTGAGGTTATCTCTGAGTCCCAGTATGTGGTCAATTCTTGAGAATGTTCCATGTGCACTAGAGAAGAATGTATAAGCAGCTGTTTGGGGATGGAAGGCTCTGTAAATGTCAATTATGTCCAGTTGGTCTAATGTGTCATTTAAGGATGTTATTTCCTTATTGATTTTCTGTTTGGATGATCTGTCTATATCCGACAGTGAGCTATTTAGGTCTCCTATTATGGTAGTGTTTTGGTCTAGTTCTGTTAGTAATTGCTTTACGTATTTCGGGGCTCCCTGATCAGGAGCATAGATATTAATAAGTGTTATGTCTTCTTGGTGCCTGATTCCCTTTATCATTATGAAGTGTGGCTCAGTATCTTTCTTTATCTTTTTTATTTTGAAGTCTCATTCGTCTGGTATTAGTACAGCTCCTCCCGCTTTTCTCGGAGTGCCATTTGCATGAAACATCATTTTCTAGCCTTTCACTTTGAGTCTGTATTTGTCTTTGGAGCTGAGATGTGTCTCCTGGAGGCAGCATATGGTTGGGTTTTGTTTTTTGATCCATTCTGCAACTCTGTGCCTTTTTATTGTTGAGTTCAGTCCATTTACATTTGGGATAATTATTGAAATATGAGGTCTTCTTATAGCTATTTTATCTTTTGGTTTCTGATAGCTCAGTGTTTCCTTTGCTTCCTTGTCCTTGTGCTTCCGTTTTATTTATTTATTTATGGTTGGCTTTTGTGGGTTTTCCCTCTGGTCTTCTTGTTTTATGTTATATTCAACGGTTCTGAATATTTAGTGTGTGGTTACCATTATGAATATGTAAAAGATAGTGTGTGTATATATATATATATATATATATATATACATAAAATGTAAAAGATAGTGTGTGTATATATATATGTATGTATATATATATACAGGTATATATATACATATATATATATACCTGTATATATATACATATATATATATGTATATATATATACAGGTATATATACATATATATATATATGTATATATATATATACAGGTATATATATATGTATATATACCTGTGTATATATATATATATATACATATACCATCATCCCTTTTCTTCCGCGCATGCCTTATCGCCATTCTCCTTTGTGAATCTGCGTCTTTGAATCTCCCCCTTTTCAGTCATTGTTATCTCAATTTGTCCCTATGTATGCTGAATGTTCATTACCATCTTGCTATTGCAATTCTCTTATTATTATTTAAGCTTATAATGCCCTGTTCTTAGTAAGGATTTGTAAATTCTGCTTCTGACACTGAGTTAGTCACTTACTCCACTAGTGGTCATTTTATTAGGTGAGTTGACCTGAATATTTCCTTGTAGAGGCACCTCTCAATTTTGTATGTCTGAAGCCTAATTTCCTTCAGCATTTGTTGGAGCACACTCTAGGCTGTTAGTTTCTTTCACTTAATATTTTAAATATTTGATTCCATTCCTTTCTGGCTCGTAAGGTCTCTGCCGAGACATCCAAGGATAATTTAGTGGATTTTCCTTTAAAGTTACCGTTTTCTTCTCCCTGCTGCCCTGAGAATTCTGTCTTTGTCATTGATTTTTGATATCTTTAATACAATGTGTCTTGGTAATGGCCTTTTTGTCTTGCGGTAATTGGGTGTTCTGTTGACTTCTTGAATTCCAAGCTCCAGCTCATTTCTTAGATTTTGGAAATTCTCATCCACTATTTGTCTGAAAATTCTTTCTAATCCATGTTCCTTTTCCTCACCTTTGATAGTGCCCATTATTCTGATGTTTCCTCTCCTGATGGTATCAGCTAGTTCTTATTTCTTTCATTAGTTTTCATTCTTTGGTTTCTCTCTTCTTCCTTCTGATTTACTTCTAGATTTCTGTCTTCGATATTACTGATCCTTTCTTCCATTTGGTCGACTCTGTTTCCCAAGCTTGCTATTTCATTTTTCAACTCTTGCAGTGTGTTCTTCAACTCCAGAAGTTCTACTTGGTTCTTTTTGTGGGTTTCAATCTCCTAGCCCTGCTCATCTAGTTGTTTTTTCAATTCTTGAAATTGTTGATATGACTCATTTCGGAACTCACTGAGTTTTTTCAGAAGTACCATGTTGAAATCTGTCATTTAAATTGCATGTTTCTTTATCTGTAAGTTTATTTTCTGGAGATTTTTCTCTTTCTTTCTGAGATGCCTTGTCACCTTGGTGTTCATGGTTTTTAATGGACTATTTCTCCGTCTGTGCATTAATGGAAGTGTATCCTGCTTTTTTTTTTTCCAGAAAGAAGATTTATTATATAAAGGTCTCTCTTTAGTCTGTTGCTGCTGCAAAAAAGGTGCTTTTCTTTTGGTTTCTAGTAGGTGGTCTCTAAGCCTCTTGGATCCCTGCTTTATATAAAGCCTTAAAAATTCCTTTTTATTTTCTGACAGATATTTAATCATGCTTGCTACCCTCAGTTTCAGTCCTTTTCAGTGTTTGCAACAGTTTCAGTAGCATTTGCTCAGTTTCCCCTGGGGCTTCATGGTGTTCAATCTCGGAAGGTATGGGGGGACGTGCCCTCTGGGTTGGGTTGAGGGCTGCGGCTCAGCCTTGGTTTTGCAACCGCAGCTGGTAAAAATCAACTATTGTTTTTCTGCCATACCTCTTCTCTGCCTTCTGCCCTAATGATTGGTTCCTGCCTCTGGCTGGCCACAGGGAGCTCACAGCTTTCCCAAGCAGGGCTGTTCAAGGAACTCACCACTCCTTCTCTCCTCTTCCTCCTCCTATAGGGAACTCCGGCAGCTGCAAGAGTCGGCTTCTTTATTTCTCCCAGTTCACTGCCTGATTACCAGTGCTCTGGCCTGTGGTAGCTCTTCTGCGCAGATCCCACGCTCAGAAGTGCTGGTGTGCAGTTTGGGTGTTTTTTTGTTGTTGAGTTTTAGATGTTCAGCTTATTGTTGTTTCAAGGGGAGAGATCTGGGGATGACTGTCACTCTGCCACATTTTCAAAGATCCCATGCTAATTTTTTTTTAAGTCAAATAAACAAAGCTTTTTTTTTTTTAATCCAGTTCTGGAGAAGGCATCCCAAAAGGCTGAATTCGGAGATCTAATTTGCCTTTCTCATAACCAGAACATTTACATGTAAGACAACAAGGCAAATACTAATGTACACATAAATATCAAAATCCAACTCCTGGAAGACAGAAACTAAAGGATGGACATTATGATCCCATAGACTCTAGCCCACTGAAAACACTTTCAGTGACCTAGGGTTCCTTGACATCCAGACAACTTGGAGGATTCTTTGAAAACCAGACAATCCGGCCAGAGATTGTCACCTGAGGATGTCTGGGATTGCCCCGCAGGCATCCCTCAACCCTCCAGAGTTAGACCTAGGTCGGGCCCTGAATCCAGCATCCTGGAGGAAACAGTTCCTTCCCAACAAACCTGAAACCAAGCGCGCACAAGTAATCAAACAATTCTTCCAACAACCCTATACCAAAATGGGAATAGAAACACTAATTAAAGTAACCACAGGGGTTCACCTATCCACATCCCTTCTGAAGCACTGAATTAAACAGGTTCAGGTGGACGCTTTGCTTCACTGTTGAGGTGGGCCAGGCAGCTGTTCCGGTGGTCAGCACCAAACAGCTGTCTCCTAAAGAACAGATCCCTTGTTCACTGGAGATGCAGACAAGTAAGCTCCGAATGAGATGCCACTGCTGATTGCTTAGCCAATCGTTTACACCAGACCAACGGAGAGTCCTTTTAGGAGAGTCCCACCTGAGTCATCAAATTTGTTATGGAATTCAAGGGTTTTGTCACTTGGGTTGCTCTAATCAAGAAGGGAGGCTTAGCCATTGCTTATATACACTATTTGGTTAATAGCATGTTGATTTCTTCTTTGTAGTGGGCTAAACTTTTCTGGTTGGGTTCTGGTTAAGCTCATCAGGTTACAACTGCATCTGCAAAATACTGTGCTACATTTGATATTTAACAAGAATAACATTTAGTAAGAACTGTCCAGATCTTAAGACTCTTGTCCTATCTAACACTATGACATAGGTGTTATTATGTGATGTATGAGAAAATTGAGGTGTATAAATTCACACCTGTCTTTGTAGGTATGCCCTGTGTATGAATGATTAGCACAGGGCTGGTCCATTGTAGGCTCTCAAGAAATGGTGGCCAGTATTACTCTGCTAGAATGCATTACTATGCTACAGAAGGAGGAGAAAAATTAAATGTTGTCCATGCCATGTAGACAGTGTTTATTTAGTGTTAATTTAATGATGTGATGGTATGGCTCCAGGAGCTACACTAAGAGTGGCCCTTGACAGGCACTGGAGTACATTCAGAAATGCCTGAGAGTTTAACAATGATGACAATGATGGGATGATAAGGGAACCCTCATTGAATGCTCAGGTGGATTTTGCCTAGTTTTGTGTGTCCCCAGAAACTGTCTCCTTCCTCCACTTGTCAGAGGCACCCCTCACCCTTTCAGATAGCTCAAGACTAGCCAAGTTGTCTCCCACCCAATCACTGCCCCGAATGACATATGGGAGCTAAGGGCAAGGGGGAGCTGATCTCAGAGGGACACAGAGGCTCCTCAGTGTGTGGTGGGAAGGAGACATGACTGAGGTCTGAGGAATCCTTTACAATCCAGGTAACTTTGAAATCCTGTCATTAATGGGGATATCAGGGGTAGGATAAAAGGGGGCAGAGAGAGTGGGGCTGGGCTTCATGCATCCTGAAGGGATGTGTGGATCCCCAGCTGCAGCATCTCATCTCAGACCAGAACTCACAACTTATTATAGCCTCTCACAACTGCTACCACAGGTATGTGCCATTTCACCATCCCCGTTTTACAGACCAAGACACTGAAGCACACAAAGTCATAGTAACTTGCCTAAGATCGGACAGATAATAAGGGTTGGAGCTGGAATCGAAAATCAGATCTACTCTTCCCCAGGGCCAGAAGTCTACTGTTGTGCTGTAAAGTCCTCTCTAATTTAATGGCTACAAAATATCTGCTCCTTCTATTAGCTGCTGGGTACAGATTTCTGAATTGCCATACTCACACCTAAAGTCTGCACATCAGGATGACCTTGATCTCATTTCTTTTATTGAACAAGACAGACAAAAAAAAATTAACTTAGGAAACTTCTTTCTCAGAGCCTCAAACCACATTCTCCTCATATTTATTCGTATATCCAATTGCTGGGATAAGATTCTAAAAGTAATAAACTGTTGGTAGAGATGTGGGGGCAAAGAGTCTCTCTCCCACACTGTTGGTAGGGCTGAGAATTGACACATTCTTTCTGGAAGGCCAACTAGTAAATGTAACAAAGGCAGGCACTTTAGTCTGCTTAGTTCACTGGTGGACCCCCAGCTTCTAGAACACTGCCTACAACATAAGCTGGCTCTCAATCAATGTTTATGGCTGGAATGAATGAAGTGCCTGGCACTCAGTGAATGGCAGCCTTTATTATTGCTGCTCTCCCAGCACAGGTGCTGCTGGAGAGGAGCTAGTCAATGAGATAACAGTTCACACTGCTGAACTGACATCCATCTAGTTGATGAGATCAGAAACCTGGGAGACATTCTAGATCAATTGCTTCTCACTCTCCCAAGCTGCCACTTATTATTTAGACCATTCACTCCTAACATGGCAGAAAGTGAGAGATGGGTTTCTTTGTAGTTTCACCCATGTCATATCAGCAAAACTTAGGTTTAGGTGTTTCAAATTCTCAGTCACTCCATATGCATTTGCAAATATTAAAATCAACTGCCCCTGTGGCTATATTGAGACACAGGTTATGCTTCCATTACAGTAAGTTTATTGCAGTGGAGACAATGAGACCTATAACATTTCTTTTGCTAAAAATTAAATAAAATAAAGTAAATTAAATATAATTGCCCTGTGAAATATGAATGTTTTAGGTACCGTTTGGTATTTTCTTTCTATTAAAGAATAATTGAGAGTAATAATAAAGTATATTATTTTCAATTGCTATGTGTCGAACACACCAATAATGCAGTAAGAATTATTAACTTCATTTTAGAGAACACAAGTAAGTCTCAGTAAGAGATAGAAACAAGACTAAGGTTACATAGCCAATAAACAGATGGTAAGTCTGATACCAAAGTCTGTTAACTTTCCATTATATATTTCAAGTAAAAGTACTGACATTACTGAGAAAAAGTGTATTGCATTGGAAGATCAGTTATAGGGGCAGAGGTAATTGGCAGATATAAATATTTGATAGTTTCCTGTTTGTCAAACACAGGTTAAAGCTATTTGAAAATTTGTGAGTAAAGTACTTAAATTTTACTAGAGTTTGATTTTAATATCCCAAATGGATCAAGATATAATTTAGTTTAGGAAAACATAATTGAAAATAGAATCTCTTTAGTATCGTTGCTATTTGAAACTCAAGGAATGACATGTAAAGTTTTTCCTTTTTGGTCTGCCAGAATGTTTTATAAAACTATTTTATTTATTAAGTAATTTTAGAGTTGTTATAAAAGTAGAATATTTAAAATATCGCCAAACTATGTAAAATCGTTTACATGGTTAATATTTAAATAGCCATAAAAGTATACAGAAAGAAAATTTAAACCACAGGTAACACTGAACATGTTGGCATATTTCTTTGAAATCTTTTTTATAATTCTGTATGAGTGTAGATATATGTATAAATTACTTTATTGAGGTTACACATTCTATAGTTTTACATATGACGTGGTTATGTTTTGTTCTTTTTTTATTAATAAATGTAATAATTTCAAGAGCAGAAAATAAAGATTGTTTGGCAAAAAGAGGAGTAAAGGGAGAATAAAGCCTGAGCAAATATAAAAACATAACCCCCAAAAAACTACAAGAAATAAACACTGTGTTGTTACTGGCTGACAAATACCAGTTATTAATGGTAGTATGTATGATTATTTCCATAGAAAAAAAGGCAAAAGAATTGGTGGAAACATCTGAAAATAAAATAATGAGGGACATTAATATAAAATCTGAAAGACCTAGGAAAAGAAAATGATAAAACTCTTTTGAGTGCACTATTAGATTTGAAAGGAGAGAATTCGAGCTTAGAGGATGGTGAGCATGGTAGCTGAGGGAGAGAGGAAGACATCACCATAAAATCACCTACGCCCCAGTCACATCACAGGCTGACTGCACAATTACAATGCAGAGACCCTTTGCCCTACTACACTTGCACAGTAGCTCACCGGGAATAAAACAAATATGATGACAGCCAGGGGTGAGACAGGGGACATTTTGGAACACAAAGGACCGTATAATCCAAGAGGTCAGGAATGGCTTCTCATAGGGGGTGATGTATGGGCCATAAGACTAGTATCCATAGCAACTGAAAGCTCAAAGAAAAGGATCGGAACTCCAACCAGTGTGAAACCTATGTACGTCACCATTGCTGTCAGAGAGCCCCAAGCAGGAGATTCAAGAGGCCTCAGAAGAGCACATTGTTTCCAAGTAGAAGGTCTTGAGCTATGGTGGTGACATCTCAGCCTCCTCTGGATCTCTGTGGAGCCTTAAAAACTGTCAAATGCTGGTTCCCTGAATATTACCTACACACTTGTTGATATGACAAAGCTGAATTTATTGTTTACCTCAGTAAGGGAGAACCCCATCTCTCAAAGTTGTGGTGTTTCAGGGAGGAAAGGAAAGGTCAGAATTTACTGAGAAATAGAAGTTTGGTTTAAGGCAGAGGCTCTTTCAACCTCGTGACTTGATTAGGATTGGGTAAGGATCATGACACCAACTGTAACACAGGAGCCCCAGATCTGGAACTTGCACCTGAGTTTGGATATTCCGGAAAAACCACCAGTAGGACCAGAGTGGTGAGAAATGTTGTTTGTTACTCACGAGGCAGTGGCAGCGGTCGGAGCTGCAGGAAGAAAAACTGCTGCTGATCAAGAGCGAGCAGAGCTTTTTATGCCCACAAGCAGAGGGAGGGATTATCTTATTGGAGGAGCAGCCTCCTTCTCAGATGGATGGGAGCTAGATGTGCTGCTTGGTTACAGGAGCAGATAACGTCCACAGGAGCAGCAGACAACGTCTTTGGGAGTAGGCACTGCTGAAAGCTCTTTGTGTGCTATCTTCCTTGGCTGCTGGCTGGGCAGCTGTCAGTCTCCTGAGTATGTGGAAGAGCTATGTTCTGAGTTAACCCTACACCAACAGTCTAAGATTTGTGAAAGCAACAAAGGGAGGATTTTAATGAGAGAGATTCAAAAAATTTTAGGGCACAAACTGTTGATGCTTTCCATTTCTCGAAGAGTTGATGGGTCTTTGGAGAAGTTCCTGTAATGAAGAAAGTATTTGGCTGGACAGGGGAATCTTGGAAAATACCAATGGTAACAGTGGACTAAGAAAGTCACATTTATGTACGGGGTGGTTTTGTTTCTGTGCCCCGGCTGAGTATGTGGATAAACTGTTTTGATCCTTATATATAGCATTTTAATGACTAATAACCTTAGGTATGTGTCTATTTTGTGATGTCAAAGTCCTTTAGTTTTCCTGAATCTCAAGGAAAGATGACAGCTACTCTTAGGTGTGTGTTAAGCCCTGAGAAACAAATTAAATCTCTTTCAGCAGTCCATTCAAACCTTTAGGTGGATATTTTATTTAATCCTCACAAACACGATGCAAAATAGGCACTATTATTTATCTCTATTTTATAGAGAAGGAAACGGAGGCTACGGCATGTAATAATTAGCTCACATTCATGTGGCTACAAATACATTTATTTCCAGAAAGATCAAGAAAAACTACCCTCAAGAAAACTACCTTATTCTGTTCCATTGTGCAGAAAGGAGCTGGGTTCCGGGTTCAAGGTAATGATTTGGCCATTCTGTCAGAAGGGTGTAAGACTAAGGCCTTCACCTACTCCAATCTGGGTCTGGGTTGGCTCCCGTCGGCTTCACGAGGACGCGCAGTCCCTGCAGCACAGCCGTTTTCGGTACAGAGTCTTCGGCCTGGGCCAGCGCTACTACGCAGATCAGAAGCCGCTGGTTCACTCGTCTGCGCAAGCTCAGGCACGCTGGTGTCCGCGGCGCCTGCTTTGCCCTTTTCAGGTTGCCAGGGGGCCCTACGACACAATCGTCAGTGCGGGGGGTGGGGAGAGTGGAAGGGCGACGGCAGCCACGTGACCAGGGAGCCGTGCGCAGGCTAGTAGGGGACCGCCATCTGGAGGCCAGGACGGCTGCGAGCGAGCTCAGATTGCTCCCCTAACTCCACCGCCTTCTCCTTTCGCTCTGCGTGGGCCACACGGTGAGGCTGCAGCGGTGAACGCGACTGAAGTTCTGACACACGTATCTGTAACATCCTGGCGACTCTGACAAGCAGCCGCGTGAGTTTCCCGAACACCGGAAGGCCCTGGGAGGAGACACTTCACCCTGATTTGTGGCATTTCTTGCCCTTCCCGCAACGCAAAGGAGGGACTTGGTCCCAGCCTTCCCCCTAGCTCGGAGCGGTGCTGTTATATCCCGGTTACACCTCCCCACCACCCTTGGAAAGGTGTGCTTTCCCCTGGAGTACCCCCCGCGGGAGCGGGCTTAGGGGGTGGAGTTTGTATCTTTTGACTTAGCGGGACTTCTTGGCACTCTGAACAGTTGTCCCCGCCGCCCCAAAACCCCAACATTTTCATAGGTATGCCATAATAGAACAGCTCACCCGATTATGAATAGGGCTTGAGAGTTGCAGGAAGTGAATTTGTTACCTGACTAGTTTATTGCTTAGAGTAGGGGCCTGAAACATATTTACACGTTAACTGGCAGAGAGACCACGGATTATCCAGATGATACACTGGGATCACCCAACCAAAAGCACATGGAATCCTCAAAACATCTTAGAGTTTCACAGAGAGATGCTGGCTTTGATTTCTGTCAGCACTACCCCAAGCCTCAACCGACAAAAATGCTTTCAGAAACTTAATTCAGAAAAATTCTTACCAGGTCTTGTAACGGGATAGTCCAACTGGTGGAAAAAGTTGATAAACTAATGTAATAGACTGAGAGACTTTTTAAGAGCCTTATATTTTGCATACCATAAAATGCACTAATTTTAAGTGTACAATTGTTTTTGTAAATTCACAGTTGTGCAACAATCACCACAATCCAGTTTTCAAACATTTGCATCACCAACCCCTGCAAATTTCTGAAAGTCTGTTTACAGTTGATCTCTCCTTCCACCTCTAGCTCTAACAACCACTTTTCTGCCTTCTGTCTCTATATAGTTGCTTTTTCTGCACAGTTATCATGAATGGAATCATACAATGTGGCCTTTTGTGACTGGCTTCTTTCACTCATCATGATGTTTTCCAAGTTTATCCAAGTTGTAGCATGTATCAGTACTTCATTCCTTTTTATGAATGAGTAATATTCCACAGTGTGCATATAGAATGCTTATCCACTTATCAGTTAATGGGCATTTGACTTATTTTCAATTTTTGGTTATCGTGAGTAATCCTAGTGAGAAAATTTGTGTGGACGTATGTTTTCAATTCTCCTGATTTCACTAACTTGTGCTGGTGCTTCCCTAACACTCCTAGCGGACCTCTAGCATAACACTTAGCACACTGCCAGTAAGCTTGGATTCATTCTCTGTCTCTCCACTGGAGAGGGCAAGGAACGTGTTCACTTGTTCTCTGGTATAGAAGTGGAATTTCTGGGTCATATAGTAACTGTATGTTTAACTTTTTTAGGAATTTACAGATTGTTTTCCAAAGTGGCCGCACCATTTACTATTCCCATCGGTAAATATATGAAGGTTCCATTTTCTCCACATTCTCACCAACTCTTATTTTGTCTGGTATCTCATTATGATGTTAATTTGTCTAGACTGAGTGGTATTTGATTTAGCTAGTGTCACTTCACTTTAATGAATACCTTTTAAAATATTTAAATCTAGGTGTCAAAGTGAATAATACATGGTTCCTCCTTGCAAGAAGCTCATGGTTCCTTCAGAGAGACATATAGAGAAACAGATAATTGTAGTGCAGTGTGTTATGTGCCCTGATGGAGCTGAGCACAGGGTGCTGTGGGGAGCAGAGAAGAGGGACACCTAACCTAGGTTGGGGGGTAGATGGAAGCCTTTTCTAGAAAGAGCTTTAATGTGCCTCCAGTTTCCTTTTGTGCAGTCTTATCAAAATTATATAGGTACATAGTTTTTAAAAACTCAGAGTTTTACATGGTTTGCTATTTTAAAAAAATTAAAGGAGTCCCCAGCCTTCCTCCTCGTTCCCTGCTCCCCACGAAGCAATCACCTTCTATTATTTTAACTATTTGGACATTTACCTCTATATCTTTAAATAGCATAGCATGTTTTTATTTGAGGAAGAAAAATAATCAGCCCTGACATAGGCCAAGTAATCACCATCCTCTTTTGCACTGATTTCTAAATGGGTCAGCCCCATTAAATATTAATACATGATTAATTATGAAAGCCACAGTCACAATGCAGCCTACCTTCCTGCAATTTAAATGAAAGAAAACAGGTATTACCAACAGGTACTGGAGTAACTGAAGTAAGACAAGATATATATTTTAAAGGAGGGGCTAAGGACTTGTTTTCCTCATTCATACTTTAGTACCATATAACTTCAGTAAGCCACAACCCAATTGCAACTGTTAACTATGAAGAATTGTATTTTCACTTATAAAGTTTCAAAGAAAAAGCCAAATCACAGGCAAGTAGCATAGTATAGGACAGAAGTTGGCAAACTATGACCTGTGAGATAAGACTGTTTTTTCAGATGAACATTTATAATCAGTTCGATGGTAAGGAACACTAACTTTCAACCAAAATTAAACCAAATGTTATTTTTCTTCCCCATTTTTTTCATTAACAGACCTGTATTACAAAGTATTATATTTGGATTTCATCAATAAAAAAAAATATGGAAATTTATTTTTTCTGTTGTTATAGAAGTACCTACATAATATCCTCGGTTTTGTTTCTTGGCCCATAAAGCCCGAAATATTTACTATCCAACCTTCACAGAAAAAGTTTGCCAACTTCCAGTTCAATAGTCTAAAAAGAGGAATGAAAAGCAATTGCCACATACTTGCTGTGTGACCTTGGGAAATCACTTTGCTAGCCTTGATTTTCATTATTTATAAAATAGAGATAAATGGTGATGGGTAGATGAGATAACCTCTATGGTGAAACTTCCATCCTCTAAGATTTTGATCAAGTAATTATGCAAATATTTATTGAGCTACTACTATGTAGCAAGAACTGTTAAAAGCATTGGGGATATAGCAGGAAACAAAATTCCTGTCCTGAAAAAGATTACTATTCTAAATGAAAAGAGACTTAAGATGCAATATGTGGTCTGAGATTGGATCCTGATTTGAACAAATTGGCTTTATAGGACATTTTGAGGAAAAGTAGGGAAATATGAATATGGGTGGGCACTAGATAAGATGGAAACTAACATAGAATGGTAGAGGCCATTAACTGAAAAAAAGCATTATGTGCAGTATTATCTCATTTTGGTAGAAAATGCATATCTGTATTTTAAATACTTAGAAAATACCTGGAAGGTTATGTACTAAGCTGTAAACAGTTGTAATATCTGGGTGGTGGGAATATAATGTTTATTTACTTTTGTTTTCTAATTTTCTACAACGAACATATACTTTGTAAAAAAATAAAAGATGCTTTCTAATTAAAGAAATCTCTTCCTGGAGCTTACATGCTAGTGCCTCTTGTAAGTATTAATATTGCCATATCTGTCACTTTTTCCTGGGGAAACACACGTAAGAATGGAGAGTGCTCCCTGTCCCCCCTCCTTGCAAGTAACAAAGGATGAAGGCGTTCTCTGTGAAATGGCTGTAGAATGTAAACTGATGCCACTGGTATTTCTTTTGGGGTTTTACTGGTAAGTAGAGCTTTCTTATACCTAAGAATGGAGTGGGATTTTGTAGTGTGGCCAGCATTTGCCCTGCAATAACATGGGTAAGTAGTTGTGACAGAGACCATATTTGACTCAGAAAACCAAAAATATTTACTATCAGCCCTTTAAAGAAAAGGTTGTGGATCCGTGTTCTAGGCTCACCAGAACACTATATCGGTAGGCATGTCTGTGTGAAGAGAATGCCCACTTTACAGTTAAATTGATAAAATTCTGATTTATAAACTTCATTCCCTCCTGAGCTTTATTAGCATGTTAGTATTCCCAATTTCACATGACTTGGGGGTTACTTACAAGATTGGACTTTATCCTCCAAAGCTGAAATGAAGGCCAGATTATAGAAAAACAGAAAAGTCATTAAGGTAAACGATAGCCTGTGAGCCCTATCAATAGCTTGCTAGCTCGTGCTTCAAATTTAGTTTAACTGCCTCCTCCCAGAAGCTTCCTCTCACTGTATCTGATTTCACTGTCGTGCACCTGTGCACCCATAGCACCCTTCGCAGACCTCTATCATAACACTTAGCACACTGACCTGTGAGCCTGGATTCATTCTCTGGCTCTCCACTAGAGAGGGACCATGTTCACTTGTTCCCTGGTATAGCCCCTGAACCTAGCATAATATCTAGCATATACATAGTAGGTTACTAGCTGTGTATCCTTGGCCATGCTAGTTCTCTGAACTTCACATTTCTTGTCAGTAAAATGGGGATAATAATAGTAGTAGCTACCTCAGTTGTTATGAGGATTAAATGCGTGTGTTAGCAATTCAGTGAGTACTTGTTGAATGAATGAATTACATATAGGAAATTGTTTAGATTATGCTGGGAATTGTAAAAGTCTGTATCACCAGTACCTAAAGTTTGCCTTGTTTAGATCAGCAACACACTTATCTTACATTGCCCTCCCAGACTGGGGGCAGCATTCATTTATTCTGTCAGCACATATTTATTTATTCTGTCTGCCCAGTATGTGCCTGTATTATGCTAGATATTAGGGATACAGCAGAGTATCCACAGTCTCCACCCTCATGGAGATTACATTCTAGTTGGAAAGATGGGTCAATAAACAAGTAAAGTGATATATAAAAGTATATTACAGAGTGTGATCAATGATAAAATAAATAGACTAAATTGTAGTAATTGAGACAGGCTGTGACATATCTGGTGATTAGGGATACCTTCTTTAAAGAGGTGGCATTTATCGTGAGACTGGAAGAATGAGCCAGCCATGAGAGGAGCTGAGGAAAGAATTTCAAGCAGAGGGAATAGTAAGTGCAAAGGCCTTGAAGCCAGAAAGGATATGGCATGTTCAAAAATGGAAGGAGGCAAAGAGGGTCGAAGGATGAAGAGGTTGGGCTCATTCTAAGAGTAAAGGGAAGCCATTTAATGAGTTTAATGAGAGTGAAATTATTTATCATTCTGTTTTTAAAAACTTAAAAGAAATTCCATGTGGTAGACAGAATAATGCCCTCCCAGCCCCCTGATATCCAGAACCTGTGAAATAATGTTACTTTATACTACAGAAGGGAATTTTCAAATGTCATTAAGTTAAGGATCATGACAGGAGATTATCCTGGTGGGTCCAATATAATTACAAGGGTTCTAAGAGGAAGAAATAAGGACCAGAGTCAGAGAAAGGAGATGTGATGATGAAAACAGGGCTCATAGAGATTTGAAGATACTATGCTGCTGGCTAGAAGATGCAAGAACAGGCCATAAGCCAAGGAATACAGGCAGCCTTAGAGGCTGAAAAAGACAAGAGAACAAACAGATTTGCCCTTAAAGCCTCCAGAAAGAACGCAGCTCTGCTGACACCTTGACTTCAGCCTGTGAGACCCATTTTGAAATTCTGACCTTCAGAATTGTAATGTACATCTGTGGTGTTTTAGCCTCTAAGTTTGTGGTAATTAGTCACAGGAGCCAATACTCCCTGTGTAAAAAGATAAACCCCGAAACTAATGAGATTAAGTAATTTGCAGGGATGGATAGGAACAGGATAGAAAGGACAAGGAAATTGGAATGGGATAGAAGGGATGGGAAAGTGACATTTTCTGAGTTTATCTTTTGTATATAGTTCTCATTTATAGAATAAGATTAATATTTCACAAACTAAAAAATTTTAAATCGATATGCATAAAGAGAGGACCCAAAATGGAATACAAACAGAAACAAATGCATTTAACTGTATTACAAGTGAATAACAACCGCAATGAAGGGGCGGGAGAAAATAACTAACCTAAGTGTAATAGATTGAATTTTGTCCCCTCAATCCATGTGTTGAAACCTTAACCCTAGATGTGACTGTATTTGACAATAGGGCCTTTAAAGATGTAATTAAGGATAAGTGTGTGGCCCTAATCCAATATGACTAGTGTCCTTATAAGAAAAGGAAGAGGTACCAGGGATGCGTGCATATAGAGAAAAGGTCATGTGAGGACACAGCGAGAAGGTAGCCATCTGCAGGATAGGGAGAGAGGCCTCAGAAGATACCAACCCTATTAATATCTTGGACTTTTAGCTTCCAGAATTGTGAGAAATATATTTCTATTTTTTAAGCCACCCGTCGGTGGTATTTAGTTATGTCAACCCGAGTGGACTAACACACTAAGTAACTTTGGAAAAGAGTATTTTGACTATATACTCTAAAGTAGTGGTTCTGAAACTTCAGTATGCACTGGAGTCACCTAGAGGGCTTGTTAGAACTCTGTTTACTGGTCCCTGCCTCCAGAATTTCTGATCGAATAGGTCTAGGACGGGCTCAAGAATTTGCATTTCTAACAAGTTCCCAGGTGATACCAATGCTGCTGGTCCAAGGACCACACTTTGGGAACCACTATTCTAAGGCCGAAGACAAAACAAAACTATATAAATCCTATACTCTTAGTAGGTTTTCCACAGGGGTATAGATTAACAATTCTAAATCTACTTTGTGTATATTCTAGTATCGAGCAAATAAGTAAATATATTGTGAATAATAAGAATCAGATTTTACTCTGTAATAGGAAGGAGTTACACATAAGGAAAGAAGACTAGTGGTGATTATAGGTATCAGTATGAATGCATTATACACACACACACACACACACACACACACACACACACACACACACACCACAACCCTACACTTCACACAGAGAAAGATAGAAATAGATGTTTGTGTAAATACACATATTTCCTCACTCTGTCTATAAGTGGCAACACCCCAATACCAATGAGGACACCTAGCACTCAGATCTTGTTTTTAAAAATACCATTCTCTGAATAAAAGGAACAAAGACTCTTGGAGAAATGGCTAATACCAGGGCTGGGACAGGAAGAGTATGATGAGCTTGGAATGTTTTCTTCCACCAGTAAGGAAGTGCTAGTGGAATAATGAGAACATTTAAAAAGGATGCAGTAGTCAATTTGAAGGGGTTCCCAACGGCAAAATCTGGGACAATTTAAGCAACAAAATAAGTAATGATAGTAATGGGTTATAATCCATAGAATAAACTAAGAATTTGTGAATCCGTGCTAATATAAGGAAATAACTGAATAAATAAATGAGGAAGAAAGAAAAGCACTTGTTTACAGTAGAATTCCAATTAATACAGAAAGAATAATGGGAATGGAAACTTATCATTTGGAAAGCACCACAGTAATAACTTTCGAGCGAGAATCATCAATGGATACTAAAATTAATGGATAAAATAATATGATAAGCAGTATATTTATATAGTCTCAAAGTATCTCTCTACAAAAATGCCTTTTTATTACAAAGGGCAAAGGTGTAACTTTATTGTGGAGGAACCTGGCGGACACCACCTTAGCCAAGTGATCAAATTAACATCATCAGGAATGAACAAACTGATATCATGTGCCTCTTGTTAGGGTACACTGAGAAGGATATGCCATCACATCTGTAGTATTCTTGCCAAAACATAACCTAAACGGAGTCATGATGAACCATTAGACAGACCTCAAATTGAAACTGGTCATTGTTTTTCAAACTTGTCATAGTAATGAAAAGACCCCACAAAAAGACCAAGGAAATCCAGATTAAAAGAGCCAAAGGAATCATGTGTGATCCTGGATCAGAAAAAGGACATTGGTGGGGCAATTGGAGAAAATCAAATACTATCTATTGATTATGACATTGCATTAATGTTAATTTTTTGTATTAATAATACCGTACTGTGGTTATGTACGATGTTAATATTTGGAAAATCTGGGTGAAGTGTATATGGGGATTTCTTTGTACTATTTCTGCAACATTTTTTGGTAAATCTATTTCAAAATGTAAAGTTGAAAGTGAAATGTGTTATTTAACCTCCCTCCCCCCGCACAATATCCATGGGTGATCTGACTGCAGTGTTACTTTTAGAGAGGCCAGAATATAAGTGGGTAGACTGCTGCACTAGACTAAGGGAGAAATGGTGGTGGCTCAGACTACAGGGATGGCAGTGGAGATGGAGAGAGGTGGGTTGATTCAGGATACATTTCGACATCTTCATGGGAAGAACATCGCACAAGAGCAAATGGAAAGAAGAACAACTTCATTCGAAAAGGAGGTTCTCTGGGGATTACCTTCAGATAAAATATAGAATAGAATATACCCTGCATGCCTATAAGTGTTTTCATTAGATATTAGGGATTCAGAATCCTTTAGTATGTAAGCTAGACTATTTATCAAGGAGTTTGTATTTTATCTTTTTTTCCCCATAGTTTCTAGTCCAAGGGAAAACAAGAGAAGGGGCTTTCTTTGTTCCCCTCCTGTGTTTGCCTCTGCCAAGAACTTTTCTCTTGTTCAAAATAAAGTACAATTTATTTTTTAAAAATAACATATATTTTTTTATTTTTCAGTTATAGTTGGCATACAATACTATATGTTTTAGATGTACGACATAGTGATTAGACATCTATATAACTCACAAAGTGATCACCCCAATAAATCTAGTGCCCCTCTGATACTGTACATAGTTATTACAGTATTATTTGCTATATTCCTTATGCTGTATTTTCTATCTCCATGACAATTTTGTAACTATCAATTTGTACTTCTTAATCCTTTCCCCCTTTTTCACCGACTCCCCCCATACCCCTCCCATCTGGTAACCTAAAAAATGTTCTCTGTATCTATGAGTTTGTTTCTGCTTTTTTGTTTATTTATTTTGTTCTTTAGATTCCACATGTACATGAAATCATATGGCATTTGTCTTCCTCTACCTGATTTACTCCACTCAGCACACTGCCCTCTAGGTCCATCATGAAATATCTTTTCTATTCCATTACTTGTAGTCTATGTGTATGTTTTTAATCTGAAATGAATCTCTTGTAGACAGCATATGTAAGGGTCTTGATTTCTCATCCATTCAGCCACTCTCTTGATTGGAGCATTTAATTCTTTTTCATTTGAAGTACTAGTTGGTAGATACGTAGTTATTGCCATTCTTTATTCATTGTGTGTGTGTGTAGTTTTTCTTCTTAAAGAAGTGCCTCCAACATTTCCTATAATACTGGCTTGGTGGTGATAAATTCCTTTAGCTTTATCTTGTCTGAAAAGCTCTTTATCTGTCCTTTGATTCTAAATGATAACTTTGCTGGGTAAAGTAATCTTGGTTATAGGTCCTGGGTTTTCATCACTTTGAATATTTTGTGCCAATCCCTTCTGGCCTTTAAAGTTCCTGTTGAGAAATCAGCTGACAGTCTTATGAGTATTCCCTTGTAGGTAACTAATTGCTTTTCTCTTGCTGTTTTTAAGATTGTCTCTTTGACTTTAACCTTTGGCATTTTAATTATGATGTGTCTTGGTATGAGCCTCTTTGGGTTCATCTTGTTTGGGATTCTCTGGGCTTCCTGGAGTTGTATGTCTATTTCTCTCACCAGGTTAGGAAAGTTTTCCATCATGATTTCTTCAAATAGATTTTCAATTCCTTGCTCTCTCCTCCTTCTGGTACCCCTATGATGCAAATGTTGTTAAGTTTGATGTTGTCCCAGAGGCTTCTTAAACTATCCTCATTTTTTTGGATTCTTTTTTCTTGTTGCTATTCCAATTGGGTGTTCTCTGCTATCCTATCCTCTATGTCGCTGATTCGATCCTCTGTTTCATCTACTCTGTTGATTCCCTCTAATGTACTCTTCATCTCAGATATTATATTCTTCATTTCTGACTGGCTCCCTGTTTTCCACCTCCCTTTTTATGTTTTGTTTATCTCTTTGTTAAAGTTTTCATTGAGTTCATCTATTCTTCCCATAAGTTCCTTGAGCATCCTTATAACCAATGTTTTGAACTCTATATCTCGTATATTGCTTGTCTCTATTTTGGTGAATTCTTTTTCTGGAGCTTTGTTCTTTTCTTTCATGTGGGATATGCTTCTTTGTCTCCCCATTTTGTCTGCCTCTCTGTGTCTGTTTCTCTGTATTAGGTAGGGCTCCTAAGTCTCCCGGTCTTAGTAGAATGACTTTATGTAGGTGTACTGTGGGACCACTTGGCACAAACCTTGGCACAAACCAGGCCAAGTCCAGCTGCAGCCTGTGCACCTCCAGGGCCACCTGGTAAGAGTCACCATGCAATACACATATGCCTGCCACTTGTGCTGGGCTTACAGGTGCATTGAGGGGCCAAGTCAGAAACCAAGGCCAGCTGCCACTAGTGCAGGATTTGGGGCTCCTCAGCAAGAGGTGCAGGGCACACCAGACACGGCTTTTTTGAGTTTTGCAAGCCTTTGAAAGATTTTTATGAAAGTTCGCAGCAGGAGCCAAGACAGCTGGTTTGTGTGGAATAAATCACAAGAAGTGGCTTGGGTGGGCCGACAAGATAGGAGAGGCGGGGTCTCAGGGAATCCCTTGGGTGGAGCAACCTGTGATATCCAGGTTGACAGAAACTGTGTCTGCATGCTGGGAGGTGAGAGGGCTCAACAAAGGAACAATGGCTTCTGCCTGCACCTCTGTCCTGGAGAAAGCCGTCCCTCCAGCCCTTGCCCTAAAGCCCGACAGCTCAGTGCCTCCCCATATGTCCCTGGTGCTCCTTGAGCAGCTGCCCCAGTGCTGGAGCTCAGAGCAAGCAAGTCTGTCAGCGAGTAAGGCCAGGCCGGTTAAGAGAAAGGTCTCTGTTTCCCATAGCCTTCTGTCTCACTCAGCTGCACCTCCCGCTGGTTTTCACAGCCAGAGGTTGTGTGGACTTCTTTTCCTGGCACTGGAACCCTGGGCTGGGGAGACCAGTGTGTGGCCGGGACTCCTTGCTCCTCAGGGAGGGGGCTCTGCAGCCAAGATAGCCCTTCCTATTCTTGATCGCCACACGCAGTTGTGGGACCGGGGTGTTTCACATCTCTGCCCCGCCTACCGTTTTGAGGTGACCTGTTATTTGAAGTGACCTAGCTGTAGGGCTTCTGTTCAGCCAGACCTCTGGTGACTCTGGTTGCTCTGTAGTTTTGTTATTTTGGTGTGCTCGCTAGAGGGGGCGTGCACAGCCTCTGCCTTCTACGCCATCTTGAATTCTCTTCTGAATCTAATCTTGAGTTTCCCTTTTTTCTATTGAGGATTTTTTTCTGTGAAATGTTGGAGTCAGTTCCTTTGTGATCTCCTTTGTAATATAAAGCCTGTTTTGGTTTTATTTCCATTGCTTTGATAGAGTGCTTCCACCAGGGGGAGCTCCTTACTATATGTAGGTCAATTTCTTTTTTTAGGAGGCAGAAGAAAGGAGACTTCATCAGGTAAAATATGAAAGCAATGGAAAAACAAACAATAGGAAATAGGAACTGAACATCTCCTGGGACCTGACTTGGTCTCCGAATTAGCTGGCTTAAATGCCATTTCACTTGTTATATTTTGTTTTGGTATGATTCTGGCCCATGTGTAAAGATTTCCCTCTTCCCAATCTATTTCATTTATTCAATCTACAAATATATATTGACCATATACTTTGTGTCAGCTATTGTTGTAGATTCTGAGACTTCATATGTGAACAAAACTGACCAAGTCCCTGACCTCCTGGAGTTTATTTCATATGTGAGCAACAGACAATAAGTGAGATAAACAGATAAAATACTATATTAGGTAGGGATAAATGCCACAGGCGGTGGGAGGGGGGATGCAGGGCCTGTAGATCATTGTACAAACTTTGACTTTTACTCTGAAAGAAATGAGAAGCATTGGGGAAATTTGAGTAGAGGGGTGGTATGATCTGACATATTTTAAAAGGATCATTGGTGGTTTTTTTCGATAATAAATTATAAGGGGACAAGTCTGGACCTGACTGGTAACAGTGGAATTGAGGAGAAGTTGTTAGGTTTTTGGACATATTTTGAAGATAGAGCTACCTGGATTTCCTAAAAGATCAGATATGAGATATGAGAGAAAGAAGAATAAAGGCAAAAGGGTCACCGTGTTGCAAAACACTATAGAATTGAATAAAATGTAACTGGTGCTGTCTAGAGTTGTGTAACACAGCATTTATGTTTAAGATGATACCAAGGTTTTCATCCTGAGCAGCTGGATGAAAGGATGGAGTTGCCACTAGCTGCAATAGTAAAGACTTGAACAGGGTTGGAAATTTATCAGAAATTCGATTTTTGATATGTTGAATTTGAGATGCCAATTAGATATCTAAATGGAGATGCTGAGTAAGCTACAGGATATCTGAGCATGGCATTCATAGGAGTGGTTAGGGCTGGAAATAAATATTTTTGGGTCATAGACATCCGGGTAGTCTTTAAAGCCAAAAGGTGGATGAAATCACCAAGAAAGAGTAGTTAGAGAAGAGAAGGAGACTAAGGACCCAGACCTGGGGAACTCCCACATTGAGAGGACAGGAAGATAATGAGGAACAAGAAAAGGAAATTGACAAGATATGGCTAGTAAGGTAGAAGGAAACCCAGAAGAGAATGATGTTCTGGAAGGCAAGTGAAGAAAGTGCTTCAAGGAAGAGGGAATGATCAACTGTGAAACATACTTACGGTTGGCCAAGCGATATGAAGGTTAAGAATTCTCGATAGACTTTTGCAACATGGAGGCCACTAGTGGCCTGGATAAAAGCTGTTTCAATGTACAAAAGCTTGATCGCAGTGGGTTCAAGAGAGAAAGAGAGGTGAAAAATTGTAGACAGGACTGTAGACAAATGTTTTGAAGAGTTTTGCTGTAAACAAGAGCAGAGAGATGAGGCAGTCACTGGAATGGTGTGTGGGGTCAAGAGAAGGTATTTAGAATAGGAGAAATTATCCCAAGTTTGTCCTAGGAGTACTCACTGCTTATTGGAGTTCACTTGTCCTTATTCACATACATTTCTTGGCATAGTAGCCATTAATCTTCAGAGAAGCTACATGTTGAGAGGGGAAGTTGCCAGCAGGTTTGAGCGGAACAAACTCTAAGGAAACTCATGGGTATCCTTTAATAACACTGGACTTAGAACTTCTACAGTTAGAAAAAGAGAGAGCGTCTTCATGTGTGGAAAAAATGGGGCTGTAAAATCTAGCTGTCTCCCTTGCCCACATGGCAATTCCAGCCTTCTTTGACAACCTTGGAGGATTTGATTTCAGTTGACACTAAAGAGTCCAGAGTTCCCTTCCAGAAACATTATCCATTTTACAGAAGGTTTAGTTTTCCTTGATCAAAACTCCTCTTTCCTTTTGTAGTTAAGCCAGAGAGCCATCACAGGCAGAAGACTAAATTTCAGATGACTCTGTCCTGCCCTCCTCCTCTCTTCCTATGAATTTTCTGAAAAGGTTGGCATCTATGTTCTTCCCTTCTTCACCCCAACATTCAGGTGTGAGGGAAAGTAGAGAGTGGCGTGTTTCCTAAGAAAAGGCCAGAACCCCTTTCTAACTCACATTTTTAATAGAGATCTCTTTGAGATGGTGGGACTGGAGCTATATTTAAACTGTTGAGATCAAGGGCAGGGTGTGGGCAAATGAAACCTTTATGTCTTCTGTCTCTTAGAAAACCAATAAAGCCATTGAAGCTTGTCTGACGCCCCCAAGTAGTTAATGAGAACAATAGAATTTAGAGTTCCTGGTGTTCCTCTGGAGCTGATTTTGGCAGGTGATAAGCAGCTTGTAAAATAGTTTATTATTTGAGTAGAGCTTTGGCTGCCTGGCTTTTAAGGTTGATTATTTATTTTGCATGTTGTATAACAGGAGCATTGGGCAATGGTCAAAAGAGGCCTTCTGGGTCAGAGAGTAAGGACTTCTCTGACCATCTCCCAACAGAACCATTCCAGCTACAAAATGAGGGGCAAGCTTGTACACAGGGTCCAGGCCATGGCTTTTATATATAGCCCCTAACCACCAGACATGCCTTCTCATTAGAGATTGAATACATAAAGACTTCCATCAAGTCCTAGCTCAAGAAAAATATATGTCTATATAATTTCTCAAATTTACACTGATAATATGACCTGATTTTGAAAGAAATGTTTTTAAAGACATATTTTAGTCATTTGCAACAAGCAGTCACATATGGGAGTCCCTGTCATCTCAATCATCTCGGATGCTCCAAAAGGTAGTGCTTTCAGCTGGCTACAGCAAAATATAGCCAGGAGGTCTTCCCTCCTTTGTGAAGAGTGCCAAGCCGAAATTGTCCCCACCCCTTTTTGTTCAAGCTTTAAAGTGTTGTGCCTCCTATCTTGTGCTGGTCTTGCTGGCTCACTGAGAGAGATCCATACATTTTAGAGACAGTGAATGGGGGTAGTTCCTCTTCTTCCTATTCTAAACTTTAAAAATAGATTGAGCCAGGGCTCTCCAGAAATTATATCTCTGTCAAGATGGTCTTGATAGAGAGAAATTTAGTTGTGTCTTCTTTTTTATTTTTCTCTTGTTTGATTTTTATGGGAACCTGTATTTATGAGGAAGTTCTGTTTGTAGAGGCTGTAAGTCAGCATTTCTGTTATTTAATGATGTTAGTAAAATGGGAAGTAGCAGGTGATAGGTGCCTAGGAAGAGATTTCATGAGCTGTTGAATGAATTTTAGATGTTTTATGATATTTTAAAGATGTGTGTTTTGTGTTGGTGAGCATAACTGCCTTCCAAAGATGTGTGTCTTGGAAGAGATTTGCCATTAAAACTGGAGTTACTGTTTTAGGATGAACCATCCTCCTTTACAAGCAATGTTTTGTTGAAGAAAGCCTTGGGAAACATGAAATCCGATCATCCTTTTGGAGTCTGTGAGTGTGACCAGGTTAATTTCTTGCACTAAAGTCTGTAGCTTTATGGATGGACCATTGCTTTGACTCCTATATTAGTCAGGATAGGCTAGACTCTGATGCAGTAACAAATAAATAACAGAGGTTTACTTGTTGCTTACATGAAGTTTGATGCTGATCGGCCCTCTTCTATCTTGTAGCAATGCCACCTGAAACACAACCTCCAAGGGTACCCTGGCAGAAAAAAAATGACATCTGGAAGCCCACATGCCTTAATTGCCTCTTTAAATCAAAGGTCCTTGAGTTTAATTCCTATGTTTTCTTCTATGCATTTTATTTTTTCAGGTCTTATATTCAGGTCCCTAATCCATTTTGAGTTAATTTAGGGGTGTGGTGATAAACAACAGTCTAGTTTTATTCTTTTGTAGGTGGCTTTCCAGTTTTTTCAGCACCATGTATTGAAGAGGATTTCCTTTCTCTACTGTATGTTTTTGGCTTTTCTTGTTGAAGATTATTTGCCCATATAAATATGGGTTTACTTCTGGACTATCGATTCTGTTCCACAGATCCATGTGTCTGTTTTTCTGCCAATACCATGCCATTTTGATTACTGTCACTTTGTAGTATAATTTGAAGTCGGGCAGAGTGATGCCTCCAGCTTTGTTCTTTTTTCTAAGGATGACTTTGGCAATTGGGGGTCTTTTGTGCTTCCATGCAAATCTGATGATTTTTGTTCTATTTCCTTAAAAAATGCCGACGGGATTTTGATGGGGATTGCATTAAATCTATATAATGCTTTAGGTAATATGGTCATTTTAACTATGTTGATTCTTTCAATCCAAGAACAGGGGATATCTTTTCCATTTCTTTGTATCTTGTTCAATTTCTTTTAATAGGGTCTTATAGATTTTATTATATAGGTCCTTCACATGTTTCATTAAATTTATCCCTAGGTATTTTATTCTTTTTGGTTCAATCGCAAAAGGAATTATTTTTTCTACTTTTTTTTTTTTTGTTTTCTGAGACTTCATTATTAGAGTATAGAAATGCTATGGATTTTTGAACATTGATTTTGTATCTGGAAACTTTATTGTATTTGCTTATTGTTTCTAGTAGTGATCTTGTGGAGTCTTTAGGGTTTTCTATATAAAGAATCATGCCATTCACAAATAGTGACAGTTTGACTTCTCCATTTCCTATTTGGATGCCTTTTATATCTTTCTCTTGCCTGATTGCATTTGCTAGGGACTCCAATGTTATATTGAATAACAGTGGCGATAGTGGACAGCCTTGCTTTGTTCCTGATCTTAGAGAGAAGGTTTTAGTTATTCATCATGAAGTATAATGTTGGCCAAGGGTTTGTTATAGATGGTCCTTATTATGTTAAGATAATTTCCTTCTATACTGATTGTGTTCAGTGTTTTCATCATAAATGGATGTTGTATCTTGTCAAAGGCTTTTTCTGCATCTATTGATATGGTCATATGATTCTTGTTTTTTAATTTGTTTATGTGGTGTATCACGTTAATCGATTTGCGTATGTTGAACCATCCCTGTGCCCCTGGGATGAAGCCGACTTGATTGTGGTGTATAATCTTTTTAATATGTTACTGTATTCAGTTTGCTTAGTATCTTATTTGGGATTTTTGCATCTGTGTTCATGAGAGATATTGCTCTGTAGTTTTCTTTTTTTGTGTTATCTTTACCAGGTTTTGGTATCAGAGTAATATTGGCCTCATAAAATGAGTTGGGAATTATAGCCTCCTCTTCGATTTTTTGGAAGAGTTTGAAGAGAATAGGTATTAAATCTTTGAATGGTAGAATTCACTGGTGAAGTTATCTGGTCCTGGACTTTTATCTTCTGGTAATTGTTTCAATTTCCATACCGCTGATTGGTCTATTTAGATTTTACAGATCTTGATTCAGTCTAGAACGATTGTACTTTTCTAAGTACTGGTTTATTTCTTCTAGGTTATCAAATTTGTTTTTATATACTTTTATAGTATTTTTGCATGATCCTTTGTATTTCTGTGATGTAAGTCGTAATTTCCCCTCTTTCATCCCTGATTTTGTTTATTTGTGTCCTTTCTCCTTTTTCTTTAGTGAGTCTAACCAGGAGTTTGTCAATTTTATTAACCTTCTCAAAGTACAAGCTCCTCGTTGTATTTATTTTTTGCATTGTTTTTGTTGTTGTTGTTTTGTTTTGTTTTCAATTTCATTTATTTCTGCTCTAATTTTGACGATTCCTTTCCTTCTGCTGATTTTAGGCCTCATTTGTTCTTTCTCTAATTTTTTAAGATGAAGCTTTAGCTTGTTTATTTGGGCTTATGCTTGTCTTTGGAGATAGGCCTGTAATGATATGAACTTTCTTCTTATGAACGTTTTTGCTGTGTCCCAAAAAATTTTGATATGTTGTACTATCATTATCATTCGTTTCTATGTATCTCTTGATCTCTCTTTTTATTTCTTCCCTGACCCAGTTATTTTTCAGAAGCATATTGTTTAATCTCCATGTATTTGTGGTTCTTCCTGATTTTTTTGTAGTTGATCTCTAGTTTCAAAGCATTATGGTCAGAGAATATGATTAGTATGATGTCAATCTTCTTATATTTGTTGAGGCTATTTCTGTGTTCCAGTATGTGGTCGATTCTTGAGAATGTTCCATGTGTACCAGAGAAGAATGTATAAGCAACTGTTTTGCGATGGAAGGCTCTGTAAATGTCAATTATGTCCAGTTTGTCTAATGGGTCACTTAAGGATGTTATTTCCTTATTGATTTTTTGTGCGGATGATCTGTCCATATCCAACAGTGTGGTATTTAGGTCCATTATTACAATAGTGTTTTGGTGTGTTTCTCTCTTTAGTTCTGTTAGTAATTGCTTTACATATTTTGGGGCTCCCTGATTGGGAGCATAGATATTAATGAGTATTATGTCTTCTTGGTGCCTGATTCCCCTTATCATTATGAAATGTCCCTCAGTATCTTTCTTTACCTTTTTTATTTTGAAATCAATCTATTTCGTCCGATATTAATACTGCTACTCTCGCTTTTCTCTGAATGCCATTTGCTTGAAATCTTATTTTCCATCCTTTCACTTTGAATCTTTATTTGTCTTTGGAACTGAGATGTGTCTCCTAGAGGCAGTATATGGTTGGGTTTTGTTTTTCGATCCATTCTGCAACTCCGTGCCTTTTTATTGATGAGTTTCGTCCATTTACATTTAGGGTGATTATTGAAATATGAGATCTTCTTATAGCCATTTTATCTTTTGCTTCCTGGTAGTGCAGTGTTTCCATTGCTTCCTTGTCCTTGTGTTTCATTTTCTTTATTTTGGTTGGCTTTTGTGGGTTTTCCCTCTGGTTCTTTTTGTTTTATGTTATATATATCAGTTCTGAATCTTTGATGTGTAGGTAACATTACGAATATGAAAAGGATATTTATATATACACAGTCATCCATTTTCTTCTGTGCGTGTCTTACTTGCATTCCCCTTTGCGATTTACATCTTTGAATTCTCCCCTTTTCAGTCATTGTTATCTCAATTTGTCCCTGTGTATGCTGAACGTTCGTTACTATCTTGCTGTAGCAATTCTCTTATTATTTAAGCTTATAATATCCTGCTCTTAGTAAGGGTTGCACTCCTCTGCTTCTATTTGCCTGATAGTCACTTTACTCCTAATTATATATATTTTTTGTCATTTTGTTTTAGGTGAGCTGACCCCTTTCAGTATTTCCTGTAGTTCAGGCCTCGTAGTGGCGAATTACCTCAATTTTTATACGTCTGGAAAAATCTTAATTTCTCCTTCATATCTAAAGGACAGCTTAACTGGATACATTATTCTAGGCTGGTAGTTCTTTTCACTTAATAGTTTAAATATTTGATTCCATTCCTTTCTGGCTTGTAAGGTTTGTATTGAGAAGGCCGAGGATCATCTATTGGATTTTTCTTTATAAGTTACCATCTTTTTCCCCTGGCTACCCTGAGAATTATATTTTTGTCATTGATTTTTGATAACTTTAATACAATGTGTCTCAGTGAAGGCCTTTTTGTCTTGCAGTAATTGGGTGTTCTGTTGACTTCTTGAATTCGTAGCTCCAACTCATTCCTTAGATTTGAGTAATTCTCATCCACTATTTGTCTGAAAATACTTTCTAGTTCCTGCTCCTTTTCCTTGCCTTCGATAATGTCCATTATACTTATGTCTCCTCTCCTGATGGTATCAGCTAGTTCTTATTTCTTTCATTAGTTTTCATTCTTCAGTTTCTCTCTTCTTCCTTCTGATTTATTTCTAGATTTCTGTCTTCGATATCACTGATCCTTTCCTCCATTTGGGCAACTCTATTTCCCAAGCTTGCTATTTCATTTTTCAACTCTTACAGTGTATTTTTTACCTTCAGAGGGTTTATTCTATTCTTTTTGAGGATTTCAATCTCCTTGCTCCGCTCATCTATTTGTTTTTTTCAGTTCCTGAAATTGTTGATATGACTCATTTCAGAACTCATTTAGTTTTTTTCAGAAGTACCATACCGAATTCTCGAGCATTTAAGTCGCATATTTCTCTGCCTATAAGCTTATTTTCTGGAGATTTTTCTCTTTCTTTCTGAGATGCCTTGTCACCTTGGTTGTTCATGGTGTTTAATGGACTATTTCTCCGCCTGGGCATTAATGGAAGTGTATTCTGTTGTTTTTCCAGAAAGAAGATTTATTATATAAATGTCTCTCTTTAGCCTGCTACAAAGAAGGTGCTTTCCTTTTGGTTTCCAGTAAGTGGCTCTTGGATCTCTGCTTTATATAATACCTAAATGATGACTTTTTAATTTTCTTGTAGGTATTTAATTACACTCACTACCCTCGGTTTCAGTCCCTGTCAGTATCAACGACAGTCTCGGCAGCATTTGCTCAGATTCCCCTGGGGCTCCACGGTGTTCCGTCTTGGAGGGTATGGTCTGGAGGGGTATGGGGGGGCAGCCTCTGGGTTGGGGGTTGGGGGCTACAGCTCAGCCAAACCACGGCCGGTAAAAATCAACTGTTGTTTCTCTGCTGGTTGCTTCTCTGCTTTCTGCCCTGATGACTAGACTGTGCCACCAGCCGGCCACAGGGAGCTCATAACTTTCCCAAGAAGGGCTGTTCAGGGAAGTCACCTCATGAACTCGCCATTTCTTCTCCCCACCCTCTCCTCCTGCAGGGAGCTCCAGAGGCTGTGAGAGGTAGCTTCAGTCTTGGCAGTGTTTGCCCAGATTCCCCTGGGGCTCTGCAGTGTTCGGTGTCTGAGGGTATGCGGGGAGGGCCCCTCTAGGTTTGGGGTTGTGGGCTGCAGCTCAGCCTCGGTTTTGCAACCAGGGCTGGTAAAAATCAACTGTTGTTTCTCTACTGTCTTGTCCCGCTTCTGTGTTTTCTGCCCTGATGACTGGGCCCTGCTGCCGGCTGCTAGAAGTTCAGGCACTTCCAGGCAGGCTGATCAGGGAAGTTGCCACACAGTCACCCCTCCCCCTCCTCCTGCAAGGAGCTCTGGCAGCTGCTAGAGGCAGCTTCTTTATTTCTCCCAGTCCACCGCCCAACACCAGGGGTTCTGACCTGTGGTAGCTCTTATGCGCAGATCCCATGCTCAAACGTGCTGGTGTGCAGTTTGAGTGTCTTTTGTTGAGTTTTAGATGTTCAGCTTATTGTTTCAAGGAGAGAGATCTGAGGACGTCTCTCACTCTGCCATGTTTTCCTAGAATCCTTTGTTTATTCTTATTCTTCCTAACTTTCTGTCATTCTGAGCCATGGAGTTTGTGTGGGGACTGGGGATTTTTGAGGCTTGGCCTGATCCCAGGCGAATATTTAGTAGCATAGCACTTAACCCCAGGCCAGGCTCTAGCACCTTCTGTTCTCTGGTCCTTTGCCCCAATCCTGGAAGGAAGAAATAGCTGCGAACTCCCTCCAATACACAGACAGCACTAAAGCCACAAACTTTATTCCCCAGGACTTTTCTAGTGCCTTGTTTATAACCTAGCTCTCAAGAGTTTTCTAATCTGGTTTCCTAGCCATACAGATTAAAAGCAACAGGAAGAGATATTGGAGTTGGGGATGGGAGGAGAAGCTCAGACAAACTGACAGGGGAAGTGCCTGCTGAAGGCCTGATATCCTGACAAGACAGAAAAACAAAGTAGCATAACACAATAAATGATGTTGATTCTGATTACCCTGAGTTAGCAGGGTAAGAAATATGGGAAGTATATGATATATAATATTTCATGTCATTAAAAATACTGTTTAAAAGTTGTGGTGTTTAAAGGATAAGATTCCCTTATCTGTACAAATTCAATTATTTCTAACTCTGCCATACCTCACCTAAACCAGAATTACGAGCTATTTCCTCTAATGAGAATATAATACCTTTTTATAGTACAGATTTGAAGCCCTGAGGGGCTGAAAGGAACACTCATTTTGTGAGAGTGTTTCAGGCATCGAGTAAGAATGTAATTTGAATGATGAATTCATTCATTTAATGATTTGGTCCTTCTAGAGGTGTCACATTTCAGACTTCATTGGAGGCTCCCTCAATTGCCCATAGGCTTTTTCCACATTTCTTCTACTGGCCCAGGAGCCACCTGAGGTCCTCTGTGGAAGCCTGAGCTGTGTGGATGTGCAATTTAGGGCTTGGGGTCCCAAACAGGAAATGACTTCAATCCTCAGAGATGTCACTGTCTGGGTTCACTGTACTGATGAACCAGCCCAGCATATTCGCCACCACCTCTGAGTCAGATGTCTGGACAGGGCACGGATGCTGGTACGCAGATTGCAGCCTGTCTTGTTTGTGTGACCATGAGCTTTCTGACCAGCTGCTGTGAACTGGTAGGCCTTGGGTGGGAGACTATGCTGGTTGAGCCAGGGCTTTCTGCTGCTGTCATGCATCTGCAGTTACATCCCTCCTTTTGCTAGGTGATTAATAGTCTGGCCATGCACTTCTGCCAGCAGGAAGGTCTGTTTTATTCACTCCTCCTGACCCCCTACTCCATAACACAGTGTACGATTGGCTCAGCTCAAAGTAAAGAAACAATGAGGCTGCAGAGCCCCATAAACAGTCAGAAGCATGTCTCACTTAGCCCTTGTAATTGTAATGCCTTGGCTCTGCGTTTTGCTACCCTTCCCTGTTCTGGCCCATAACATGCTTCACTGGGGGATGGTTGTGAAATCTGGTAGAACATTGGACTGGGAATCAGGAAATCTGGGTTCTTGTCCTGGATCAGCTGTGGGCTGCTGTGTGATCTTAGACAAATCTCTTATCCATCTGCCAGAAGGAGAGGGCACGGTGGTTGCATTAGATGATCTCTAAATTCTAATATCTAAACCTTCCATTCTCTTTCCTGTTCATACAGACAGGAATGTTTTGGTGCATTTCCAAAAGTATCATTTCTTTTCCTTGGTATTCATGTCTCCCTTCACCTGAACCTCTCTTTTGGTGAAGTATTTATTTAATTCTTTTGAAAACTGCCCTGAGAATATGGAAAGATTGTATTAGAGGTGCATAAGTTCTGGGAGTTTTGATTTTGGAACTAACATATGAAATTCAGTATTAATAGAGTTACTGTAGTCTCATATGGAATTTTAATCACTGAATTACAGGGAGATCAGCCCAGCTAACCATTCTTGTGTGATGCAATAAGATTTGGAACTAGACATCTTAGCCTCAGTTTACTCTTTTGCAAGTGACTTGAGTAGGCATAGAAGGAATATGTTGTGCCATCACCTTGCCTAGAAAAAAAGCAGGGAAATGGCTGAAAATGGTGTGGCAGCAAAGCTGGACATGGATACCAGACAAGTAGCAGAATTTATTAAATGCCCACTGTTGGTGACTGAGCCAGGCATTGTGGAGCAGAGAGACTAAGAGGACAGCTTCTACAAACAAATGCTGCCTGTTCTTGTTTCTGGGATTACATCAAGTTGTTTTCTTCAGTTGGCATGCTCTTCTTCTCCTCTTAGCTTTTTCAAAACCTTATCCATATAGCATGTTCCATCTCTTCCATTAAATTCCTGCAATTATTGAGGACTTCCCAGATCCTGAGCCCTCTTTGGGAGATGCAAAGATGAATAAAGACTTAGTCACTATGCTCAGCCTGATTGTACTTTTTTGTCCTGCTTGCATCACTGTTGCTTCATGTATGTTTCTTTCTCCTTTTCAACTAAATCTTAAGCCCATTGAGGGCAAAGGCTATGTTTCAGGCATCCTAAAACCACTTCAAGTTGGGTGATTCACTAGAAGGACTTACAAAACACAACAGCAAGTTTTATTCAGCTAAAGTTTATTACAGCAAAGAATTCAGAGAAAGACAGCAGGAAAAATACATGTATTGGTCAGGTGCAGGCTTCCACGTCCTTTCTATCCAGGGCCACACAGGAACAACTAGCAGTAAACTACAGGGACACCTGTGACATGTCTCTGTCCAGGAAAACCCACTCAAATATCAGAGTCTGAGGCTTTTATGAAATGAAACTCAGTACTCCAACATTGAAACCAGGCACATCACATATCTTGTTAAACAATCCTGAGAAGTCCTAATGAGCTGATACAATATGCCCCAACGCTCTGGACATATAAACAACGTCATCAATCAGAGACATGAAGAACATTCTGAGGGCCATATTCCCAGGGCTAGGTCTAAGGCCAATTATGATTTCAGGCTCACCTGGAGACATGAAAAGACTAATCTACTAGACCTTCTGTGTTAACTCTTTCTTCCAAACTTTGTCTTACACATTCATGTATCCTTTCAGAGTGCTTAGCATGGAATAACACAAGATATGACCTGTCCTCTGAGCTCAAGATTCATATATATTTCATTACTTGCCATGTCCAGCCCCATAGACTTTGACACTTTAACATGTCAAAATCTGAACTCAAATTTCACACCCCATTATCCTACTCTTCTCTGTATCAGAAACTGTCAGCATCATTCACTCTATTGCTCAAGCCCTCACATTTGGATGTTATCCTTGATTCTCCTCTTCCTCACTTCCTACAGCCAATCACTGATTCCTATTAATTCTAACTCTGAGATATATCCCAAATATGACTATCTCTCATTCTCTCAACCACCTTAGTCTAAAACACCAGCATCTTTCATCTGAATTGTTTGCCTTCTAAATGTCTCTATTTGTCTTCCCCATGGCCAGTTCTCCATTCACCACCCAGAATGATCCTTCAAAATATATACCAAATTACATCACTCACTGCTATTCGCAGCCTCCAATGGCTTCTCATCATGCTTAGATTAAAATTCAAACATTTTACTTGCCTTCTCACTCATCATGCTCTGGCCTCAGACCAAGTGAGTAGGTCTGTTTCCTGCTCACATGATAGTCCTTCTTCCAGGATTGTTCTCCTTACTCTTCAAATGCTTGGATCCTTCTTATCCTTTATGTTTTACTTCCATTGTCAATGCGTCATGGAGACTTTCTCCGACCACCCTATCTAAGATAGCCTATCCCCTCCCCTCCTCTAAAATCATGATTGTGTATTTGTTTATATATTTGTTGTCCCTCAACACTAACTAAAACGTAAGCTCATGAGGGAAGATACTTTTTTATCTTGTCCATAACGATATACCCAGCACTTAGCACTTTGCCAAATTCAGAGTAGGCATTCAAGAAATACTTGTTGATGAATGTAGTAGATAATGAATAATCACTATTTCATTACTTTAAAGTGATGGACTTGTCTCTGCCCTTACAGTTTACATTCTACTGAAAAGTTGAGTAGAAAAAAAATATATACAGAAAGATTTTCTGTGCCTTCTGGTATCCAACATAGGACATGTCAGTATTCTGGACAGGAGAAACTAGCAAGCAGCAGAGAGGCCACATCAAACAGCCCAAATCCATCCAGCCCAGTGGTCTCTTTGACTGGCTTCTAAAGGTTGTTTAAAGGAAGATCCCAGCAGCTTGGAAATTCCAAATGGAAGGCAAGGATCGTAGAGAGTCGATGTCTTCTCCAAGGTAGTGGCAGCGGGTTTTTTTTTTTTTTCCAGAGCAGCACTCACCGCATGGTTGCACTGTGTTTCTGGCTTCTTCAGAGCCTAGCTTTATGGGTATCAAGAGATCCCGTGGACTGCCTAATATCATTTAATAAATTTCCTTTCTGCTTAAACTAGTCAGAGTAGATTCAGTAGTTTACAGCTAAGAACTTTGACTATCCAGTAGGTTAGAAAAAAAAGATTGACAACCAGAATCCTGACTTGTAAATGACGTTTAAGCTTGAATAGAAAAATGTTGAAATTATACTGGCATTGGAGGGATAATTTCGAAACAAAAACAACACATATAACTATATCAAAGTGATATGCTAAGTTTGAGGTAGAATTATTTATTCATATGCCTAGGGGAAATTATATGTTTTTTGTTTGTTTTGTTTTGTTTTACATCAGACGGGTAATATTCCAATGTGGTAGCAAGGTTTGAGGGAGGCATATCTCACACAAGAGCATGAACAACCCATCATCACACTTATGAACTACAAAAGGATCTGTATGTTTTTATGTGTCTATAAAGCACCATTTTCAAAAACGAGTGTTTTGAGCATTTGTTTTGAGGTATTGTAATCCAGTGTAATTTTTATTACAAGTATATCAGTTACTAAGTGAAAGAGACTAAAAATATTATTAAAAGGCAAAAGTAAACTATATGTTAAAGGCTGCAACTTGGTCGATAAGACCTTAAAGAAAATGAAGGAAGGAATTGCAAGTTGCTTGAAGTCTAGCTGAACAGAGTCCTACAACTGGGGACATACAGAAGATGCCACCTTGAGAATAGTAGGAGGATGCAGATGCAGAACAGGGTGGTCCCATACCCACATGTGGCAGTTGAGAATCAGGAGAGACCTCTCGGCTGTGGAGGTCTCCCCAGAGGAGCAGGAGGTCACAGCCCCAGGCTGGACTCCCCAGCCCAGGGTTCCAGTGCCAGAAAGTTCCCATAATTTCTGGCTGTGAAAACCAGTAGAGATTGTGGCTAAATGAGATAGAGGATGGCTGGAATCGCAGAAATTCCTCTTAAGGAGCCCTCATGAGAATTTACATTCTGGTGGACTCACTCTCTCTGAGCTCCAGCACTGGGGCAGCAATTTGAAAGGAGCCAGGGACATTCAAGGAGGAATTGAATTGTTAGGCTTCAGAGCAAAAGCTGCAGGGACAGCTTTCTCCCAGACAGAACTGCTGGCAGAAGCCATTATCTTTTTGGTGAACCATCTCTCCTCCTGGCATGTAGATGCAAGTGGTTACAGTATGTGAGTCTCCATCAACCTGGCTAATATTGGTTGCCCTGCCCTGGTGATTCCCTAAGACTCTGCCCCACACAACTTGCAGGCTCACCCAAGCCAATTCCAGTAGCGTTTCCATACAAATGACCTGTCTTGGCTTATGCCACAGACTTTCCTAAAATCTCTCAAAGTTAATAAAACCCAACGAAGCAGCATCTGGCCTCTGTATGCCCCGTACTTCTTGCTGAGCAGCCCCAAGCCCAGCACCGCAGCAGCCCACCTCGGTTCACAGCTTCGCCCCTTGAGGCACCTTCAAGCCTAGCGTGTGTAGCAGCTATTTGTGGATTGCTTGGTGGGTCATGCCTGGTGGCCCCAGGCAGGGCATAGGCTGCAGCTGAACTGGACCTGCGGCCGACCCCTCCCAGGGGGCCCTAGGGCGACACATCTGGTGGCTGGCTCTGACCAAGCCAGAGCATCACTCAGGGCTTCATTTGAGGATGACACACCCAAAGAACAGACTGGGCAGGCACCAGAGCCCTGATAAAGTGAATCCTGCTGTAGAATCAGCCCCTGCATGACAGCTCCACCACTGAAGTCACCAGCTAGTCCTCACAACCAATCAACCTGAGAGTCAGTCCCTCCCATTGATGTGCAAACAGCAACCAGTGCTCAACTACAATAGGAAGGCACACACAACCCATACAAGAAAAACATCTAGAGCACCGTGACTCAGATGACCACTGTGCCACTGGGCCCCCTAGGACACCTACTACATAAGATAACTCTACTTACACTAGGATACTTAGGAGCCCTACCTAATACATAGAAAGAGACACAGGGAGGCAGCCAAAATGGGGAGACAAAGAAACATGTCCCACATGAATGAAGAGAACAAAGCTCCAGAAAAGAACTCAGCAAAATGGAGACAAACAATCTATCAAATGCTGAGTTGAAAACATTGGTTATAATGATGCTCAATGAACTTAGGGGAAGAGATGAATTCAGGACTTTAACAAAGAGATAGAAAACAAATATGGAGTTAGGAAACATTAAAAGGAACCAGTCAGAAATGAAGAATACGATAACTGAAATGAAGAATACATTACAGGGAATCAACAGTAGATTAGATGAAGCAGATGATGCAATCGGAGATTTAGAAGATAAGCTTGCAAAAAAGACCCAATCAGAACAGCAGCGAAAAGAAAGATTCAAAAAAAAAAAAAGATAGTTTTAGGGGCGCCTGGGTCAGCATCAAGCATACCAATATTCACATCATAGAGGTTCCAGAAGGAGAAGAGCAAGGAATTGAAAAGCTATTTGAAGAAATAATGATGGAAAACTTCCCTAACCTGGTGAATGAAATAGACGTACAAGCCCAGGAAGCACAGAGTCCCAAACAAGATGAGAGGTGGGTAGAAAAGAGGAAGGGGTTAAGAAGTGCAAATTGGTAGTTACAAAATATAAAGTATAACATAAGGAATATAGTCAATATTTTAATAACTATGTATGGCATTGGATGGGTACTAGATTTATTGAGGTGATCACTTCATAAAATACATAAATGATAATCACTATGTTGTACACCTGAAACTAATATAATATTGTATGCCAACTGTAATTGAAAAAATATTTTTTAAAAAGGGAAGAAGGGATTACCATAAAAGTCAGCATAGTCATTAATTTTAGGATTGGATTGGGACATGTGTCAGGCTTCTGAGTTAGCTGGCAAAGTCCTATTTCTTGACAAAGATGGTAATGAAAAGGTATTTACTTTACAATACTTGATATACAGTCTTCTGTATGTTATATTTTACAATTGAAAATGGTGAAAAATAAGTCTATCAAGTACTCAAATGTGAATTATTTTTATGTGAATGTTCCTTGTGTGTTTCCATTCCAGGATTCCTGAAGTCTTTGTTATGGATTTTGTCTCTGGGAACATATGAGTTCCTGTATAAATTTAGCAGAAAGTTAGCTTAAAATGTTTATTGTCCCTTATAACCCAGTCATACAAATGAAAACGAGACACCATTTACCCCTATCAAATTGGCAAAGACTTTAAAACGTGTTATAATTATTGGTGAAAGTATGAAGAGATGGGTTCTTACGTGCCCTGCTGATAGAAATGTAAATGAGTGCAACCTTTCTAGAAAGCCATTTTATAATCTGTAATAAGGGCCCCCAAAATAGTCATACTCTTTTCCACAGTAAACTTAATTCTAGGAAATTAATTTTAAGGAAATGACTAGAGATGTACAAGCAGATATATGTACAAGGATGTTCCTGGCAGCAGTTTTGTAATAGTGAAATCTTAGAAATAGCATAAATATTTAACACTACAGAAACAGTACAATCATAAGATGAAATATTATGCAGCCATCTATATGGGTGGTTTTGCATATAAGCACATAGAATAATGATAATGATGATGATGGCCAACATTTATTGATTACTTACTATTTGCCAGGGACTACTAAACCTCTTTATATGAATTCTCTCATCCTTACAACAATACTTTAAGGTGAGTATTATGGTTATTCTCATTTTGCAGAGAAGAAAACCAAAGCTCTGAAAGGTTAAGTAACTTGCCCAAGGTCACACTGTAAGTAAGCAATAGTACCAGGGCTTGAATTCAGACCTGAGTACTTCAAATTTACATAAAGTCTGTTAGCAGTTATCTTTAGGTGATGGGATTATTTTATTTTTATTTTCTACTTTATAGTTTCCTTTATACTCTTAATTATATGAACTATCCACTTACTATTTTTATAATCAAGAAAATAATAGCTATTCCCAGATATTCTTGCCACACAGAGATACACTGACTTCTGGTGGAATTGTCTAGGACTGAGGGTAGGGCCAAGGGTCTTGAGTCATGAAACAACGAAGAATTTCCTTGGGCTCAGCTTCCCTTGCTCCACGACTAGTCCAGGTTTTTCCTAAGAACATTGCCACCTAACTACCTACTGGAAAAGTAGCTGCCTTGGTTCGGGTTCCTTGCTTCTGTACAAGTAGAATCTTACTGAGGAAGGAAATGGCATATGGGCAGTGACAAAGGACAGGAACTGCCTGCTTTCTGAATTTCCTACTAAAATTGCCTGCTTAAATTCCTATGTTTTACATCGATTGCCTCATAGCCATGTGTTATGCAGAAGGAGTTCTGATTTGACACTTCTTATGTGCTTCTCTGCCACTTCTGCCTCCATACCAGGGGTCAGTTAGCCTCCTTCTGGCTCTGGTTGGGCAGCAACCTTGATTAGTCCAGGAGGACTCATAGCTCTCAGTGGGTCATCATAACTTTGTACTGTTTCCATAAGTATATCAGCTACTTCAGCTTCATAACCAGTCTTTTTCCTAAACTTAGATGTTTCAAGGGAAGATGAGGTAAGAAAATGCAACAGACTGTGTGAACCCTTCTCTAGGGCTGAGAACACTTATTCAATACTCCTGCCTTACTAAGAACAAATCAGTATAGGAAAGAAAGACACTTGGAGTTTTCCCCAAGGTTAACTCAGAGGCCTGGGAATGAAACTTAGCTCTCCTGCTTCCTAGGCCACCCTGTGCTGTCTATATTTAGCCAAGCTGCCCAAGCCTTTTCCATCTTGTCTGAAAGCCAAAATAGGCACACAGTTTGCTCATAAACATTCCTGTGCTTGCCAGCTCATGCCAGCCAGCCATTCAGATGTGGTTTAAAAATGTGAGCCTCCTTTTGCACCCAGTTCCTAGGGCCTACAGGGAATGAATACACACCAAGGGATCAACAGCCTGAGTTTTTCCCAAAGCTAAGTGACTTCAACCAAATGCCTTAAAATGAAAGGCGTGTCTTTTACTGTTTTATCTTGGCAGGGCTCAGTGAAAGACTCCCTCTCAGACCTGCTGTTCCTGGTCACAGTTCTTTGAGTGCGTTGACCTACTTTCTTCCCCTCAGAGGGAAGACAGAAACCGATAAATGTCTCCAGCAAGGACTCTTGCTTTCAGGAGTATTGACTCTGTCTTCTGGCCCTGGTCCTTTCCTTGTTCCATTATCACTCTGCTATAACCTCTTCAAGCATGACTGAACCAGAACCCTGAGTGTTGTTTTTTTGTCCCTCTTTACAGCTGTGTTTGCAGAGGTAGTGTGGCCTACACATCACAGGAATGGGGACAGAGCCCTCCCAGCTTTCCTTTCCCTACTATATCTCATTGTTAAGTTGCATGAGCTGGAATAAAGTTGCTTCTGTATGAGAATCTTTTAGGAATCAACAGAGTGTCTCTGAATTTGACCACCTTATACCATGTGACTGGCAGCATTAGGGACTGAAAGACCTTGAGACCTCTGACTTAGTAGACCTGTGGCGTGGGCCTCCAAGAAGAGTCTTAGGTAACTCAACTTTTTAGTTGCCTTGACAGGAAGAATCCCTCTGGGTAGTGTATGAGTGGCTCTCAAATGCCTATATTGAGATTTTTTTATGACTAATTGATCATTTTAGGCTATCCTTATCCTTCCCAGTCTTCATGCTGTTGCTCACTGCCTCTAGCCATCAGCTACAATCAGCTTGGAAAATAGATACTCATTTTAAAGTCAATCTGAGAAAAGGCAATTAAAGGGATAAATCTGCTGGAGCTCAGAGGTAGGGTGTGGATGGGTCATACAAATGTATTCCAGAGTGCCTTTTGGATTATCTACTGCCAAATATCCTGGATAATATCCTGCCATGTCTGTTCTCCATGACCATGGGTAATTGAGTATATCTTATTTAGTTCTCCTATCCCTGGGTGCTTTGTCTTCTTTCTTTCCCACTTGTCCCTATGTGCAGAGCAGATTATAACCAGCCTGCCTTCTAGTATCCTATCAAATTTCATTTACATTGGATAACATGGGACTTTAAAAAGGTGCCAGGTTCTTTTCACCAGCTCCAAAATAATATTGGAGTTGTAGTGGTCATAGAGGCTGCATCTCAACTGCTTTCAGGCCAGCCAGGCCAAGCTTAGGGTGAGCCCTACCTCTGGACTGCTGAGAAGGCAGCAGGTGGTGAGACAGGGTGTGACTGCAGACAACAGTCAAGTATCTTTACTTCTGGGAGAAATTTTATACTTGTGGCTGTGAAATCTCTGCCCTCTACCCAATCATCTGGGTTGGAGGCAGAATGAGAATGAATAACAACAGGACTTCTGCATTTCCAGAACTGGAGAGGGGAGGGACAACTGGAATGGAGCATGAGGATAAATTACAGGTAGTAGATAGGAAGGGTGATATTGCTGAGGAGGTGAATGATAGAAGGGACAGTAATGAAAGTTATTACCTTGACGTATGCCTCAAAGTTCCCCGAAACTCTAAAGTGAGAAGATCCAGAGCGGCAGAGTGGAGAGAATGGTACAGCACTTGGAAGAAGCTTGCTGAGCCTTCCTTGTCTTAGGAGCACTCTAGTGCAGCACTAGTCTATACAACTTTCTCTGATAAGGGAAATATTCTTTGTCTGCACTCTCTAATATGGTAGTCATTAGCCACATATATCTTTCAAGCACTTGAAATATAGCTAGTGTGACTGAGGAACTGAATTAAAATTTTTATTTAATTTTAATTAACTTAAATTTGCCAAGCCACATGTGGCTAGTGGCTATCCTACGTGGGCAGCACAGCTCTAGAGTCACAGTTGACACAGGTGAGTGGAGGCAGTCTACCATAGTTGTTTAAAGCACTCTGCAATTGGCAGCCCTGGCATAAATCCTGGTTTGCAACGTTGGACCAATTACCTAATTTCTTTGAGCTCATTTTCTCATCTGTAAGATGGAGATTTTGACAGTGCCTATATCACAGAGAGCTGTTGGAAAGATTAAATGAGATAATCCATGTGAAACTCTTAACAAAGTGCCTGGCATCTGTGGAACTCTCAGTAAATAGTTGCTGTTATGATGTTTTGATGTTAAGATGTTATAATGTTTAGTCCTATCTTACTTTCCTGTACTTTGGCCCTAGTCACTGAGCACCAATAAATCAACCTACCTTGCTAGTGCTTAGAGGTGTGAGGATAATGACAGTTGTCCTTATTGACTCCCTTGAGCTCCATAGCAAAGGATCTGTTATTTGATTTTGCAACTTTATCGTGTCTGAGTTCTGAACAAAATGATATTTTAAAATGAAAGAAAAGATGAAATAGTCAAGGTCAGAATAATGACGTGAAAAAATCCCATGGCTCGCATTTCCAATTCCCCATTTATGGAACAGGCATGTACTGAATCTTTACTGAGAGACCGATGATTACAAGCACAGACCCTGGAGCTAGACTACCTGGGCTTGTTACCATCACTTACTGGTTGTGTGACCTTGAGCAAGCTATTTAACCTCTCTGTCTCTACTTCCTTATTTGTCAATTAAGCATAATACTAGTACCTAACTCGTAGAGTTGTTGTAAAGATTAAATGAGTCAATACAGGTAAAGAACTTACAGAATTACTTGGCACTGATAAGCACTTGATAAATATTGGCTGATGTGATTAGTATATGCTAGGCACTATATTAGGTACCGGAAAAACAAAGATAAGTAAGTACCATCCCTGCCCTCATTAAACTTATAGGCTAGTAGAGGGAGAAAGATGCAGGAACATATAAATACAATAAGATGTTACAGACAATAAAAATAGAAGCGTGTAAAGGATAATGAGGGATCTTCAAGAAAGAAGAGAAATCAAGTTGGCTTGGTTGGAGGACAATCTAGAAACTTTACATAGAGCTGGAGAACAGGCGTGGTGGGGAGCATTGAAGGTATATGTTTGCAGATATAAACAAGGATAATAAGTCCAGATAACTAAAGGCAATTGATAAATTGGTATGTCTAGGATGTAAGGGAGAGGGAGTAGGTGAAAGATAAGGTTAGAAAGATCAGTAGCAAACAGATCCTGAAAGGTCTTTTAAATTAGGTTTAAGAAATTGTACTTTATTTTGAACAATGGGAACACATCTAAGGGTTTAAGTAGGGAACTACAACTATCAAGTCATTTTAGAAGGACCCCACTTGCAGTAGTGGGGGGCAAGACTGGAGGTAGAGACACCAGTGAGTGGGCTATTGTAGTAACCTAGACATGAGTTACTAATGTAATTATCATAGGGTGGGGAACAGTACTGGAACTGTCAGGAAGAGATCCAGTTGACTGATGAGTAAGTGATAGACAATACAGAAGGAGGACGAATTTCGGAGAGGAAGTCTATGGAGTCATTATGGGACATGTTGGATTTATGTAAGGCAGTTTGATATGTGGTTCTGAAACATGGGAGAAAGAGATTAAAACTAGTGATGTAAAGATAGGAGACATCAGAACTCTGCATCGGTCCTCTTCTCATTCTCTACTTTTTTCTTAAGTTATCTATTCCCAGGGTTTTAAATACTGTCTTTATGTTGATGAATTTCAATTTTTAAACTTTCATTTCTAGCCCTGACTACCTCATTGAAGTTTAGACTTCTAGAACCAGCCATCCACTTAAGATCTCCAGATGGATGATTAATACACATCTCAAACTTAATACGTTCAAACCTCAGTTCTTGAAGCAATTCCCATCCTCACCTGGTCTTCCCTGGTCTCAGCCAATGGCATACACCATCTAGCTAGCTGCTTAAGCCAAAATCATGGGGGCCATCTTTGATTCTTCTCTCCTCATTTTCTATCCCTTATCCATCAGAAAATCTCACCAGTCCTATCTCAGATAAACATAGCTCTACTTCTTTCCATGTCCTTGGCCTCCATCATAATGCATGCCACTACTGTCTCTCTCCCAGAGCACTGCAGCATTCTCCTCTATGTTCTACCTGCTTCCATAGGCCATTCTCCACACAACAGCCAGAGCCAACTTTTAAATATGTAAATCAGATCATATCCCTCTTTATGCTTCAAAACCCTCCAAAGGCTTCCAATTAAGCTTTATATAACATAAGAAGAGATGAAATACTGTCATTTGCGACTACATGGATGGACCTCGAGATAATCATGCTAAGCGAAATAAGCCAGACAGAAAAAGTTGACAATCACATGATATCACTTATATGTGGGATATAAACCTAAAAGCAACAAACGAACAGGACAAACAAACAGAGATTTATGGACATGGACTATAGACTAGTGGTTACCAGAAGGTAGAGGGTGGGGTGGGGAAGTAGGTGGGGTCAAGGTCAAAATATAGGTGGGTAGGGAAAGGTGAAGTGGGTAAAGGGAATCAAATATATGGTAGCTGAAGGAAACTAGACTTTGGGTGATAAATACAATAGAATATACAGATGTCAAATTATAATGTACACCTGAGAATTATATAATATACAACCAGTGTTACCTGAATAAACTTAATTAAAAAAAAAAACTTTATATAACATCTAAGTTCTTTGACCTAGTAAGATATAGCCCTTGCCTGAATCTCTGATCTCATCCCATCCTGCTCTCCTTGTTTCCTACACTCCCAGCTATAATTTGGTGACTTTATTTGCTTCATTCCTGCTGAGTCTCTCGCATCCAGCACAGTACCTAGTAGGAGCTCAGTGAGCATTTGTTGAATAAGTGAGTCAGGATTTGGATGGAGGTGGTTGAAGCCATGGGAAATTTATGATTTTAGGATGACTTCGAGGAAAGCCTCAAGAGTAAAATGAGATTCTAAAGGGATGAGCAGAGGAAGGAATGCTTGCAAAAGTAACTTGAAGGAACAACAGAGTGGTAGAAGGAGAAACAAGAAAGTGTGATGTTACAGAAGGCAATCCCACTTCCTTCTCCAGAAGTAACCAATGCTAACAGAAGGGTAGGTATCCTTCCAAATCATCTATATGTTTACATACATTCGCAAATGTTTATGTTACATCTGTATATAGTTTTGTTTTTATATAAAATGAGCTCATAGTGCATGCATTATTCTATCACTTGTTTTTTTTAAATAACAGCTTTATTGAGCTATAATTCACATACCATACGATTCACACATTTGTACAATTCAATGGTTTTTAGTATATTTACACTCCCATTGTGAATTTTTAGAACATTTTCATCAAAAAGAAACTCTACTATCATCCCTTTATCTGCCATCCTCCTCAGCCCTAAGCAACCACTAATCTACTTTCTGTCTCTACAGATTTGCCTATTCTGGACATTTCATAAAATCTGTACATTTCATATAAATAGAAACATATAATATGTGGCCTTTTGTGACTGGCTTATTTCACTTAGCACAATGTCTTCAAGATTTATCCATGTTGTAGGATGAATCAGAACTTCATTTTTTTATTAATTTATTTTAATTAGTTTCAAGTATATAGTACATTGGTTAGACATCTATATAGTTCATAAAACAATCCCCCCAATTGCTCCCTCCCTCCCCTGACCTTCTTCCTAGCCAACATATTAATACTAACTGCATTCCCTATGCCGTGCTCCCCATCCCGTGAGCATCAGCTACTAATTTGTACTTCTTTAACCCTTCACCCCATTCTCCCATCCTCCCAATCCCCCTCCCCTCTGTCCATCGCTAAATTGGCCACTATATTTGTAGAACTTCATTTTTTTATTGTTGAATAGTATTCCATTGTATGTATAGACCATATTTTGTTTATCCATTAATTGATTGGTAGACATTGGGTTGTTTCCACTTTTCAGCTATTATGAGTAATATTGTTATGAACATTCGATTACAAGTTTTTATGTGGACATATATTTTCACATCTCTTGAGTACATACCTAGGAGTAGAATTGCTCGGTCATGTGGTAACTATTTATGGCATTTTGAGGAACTGCCAGACTGTTTTCCAAAGTGCCAGCGCCATTTTACATTCCCACCAGCTGCCTATGAGGGTTCTATTTTCTCCACATCTTCGCCAATACTTGTTAGTATCTATCTTTTTTATTATAGCCATACTGCTGAGGGGGGCAGTGATATCACTTACTTTTTTATTTAACATGCTTTGAATATTTTTTCATAATTGACACATATAGATGTCTTTCATATTTAACTGCTCTGTAATATTCCACAGAGACCATGCTTTTCAAGATGTCTATATCATTGTGTTATTTCCTCCCCCATGGCTCAGTAGCCTAGAAATAGAAACAGCAGTGGTGGATGATAACACTGTTCCAGATTTGGAAGTTGTGTGGTAGGTAAGGCAGAAGGATATAGTGAAGAACGATGTTGATGGTAATGGTGAGAGTGCACTTGAAGTGAGTTATCAACCCTGGTGCATATCAATCCTGCATAAGTGACAATAACGAGCTGGTGTGGACGTTATAGCATAGCTATTGAAACCCTAAAAGTAGTGGTTTTGTATGACAGTGGAAAAATAGGTTTTTTGTTTTGTTTTGTTTTACATTTACCCATTTTTCTCTGTTGACTTTTTTCTTTTTCTTTTTTAAGATAGCATCATTCACTGCTTTACCTTCTTAAACAGTTGATTCCAAATGTAAAACAACCTTATTTTGTGACTCAGAGTGGCCATTATGAGCATTTGCTTTTGCTCTGGACCTCTGAGGCATGTATGAATATGTATTTCTTTATTAAATGGGTCCCCAATTTCTGTGTCTTTTAAATTTGATCTCCTTCAATTTCCAGCTTTACTCTTTTCCAGCTAAGATCAGTGTATTCTAGGTTCTTCTCATGTATAGTTGTTTGACCAAGGATTGATGCCATGCATCTCCTGTGAAGTTCATTGGTTTTATGATAACAATTTTGCATGATGTTTTTTTCTCTTCTAGGTATGTGGTTATATTATGGCAGAATTTATAAGAAATCTGATCTCCAGAGAAGTGTTGGTGCTTCTTTATTTTAATTTGATAAAAGCTATTTTTGGCAAGCTAGTTTTATAGCATTGGATAATTTAATGAATAAGTTTGTATTCACTTTATTCACACACTTTTTAATGGTAGAAATTTGCTCTGTCTAATACGGTAGCTACTAGCTATATGTGGCGTTTTAAATTTAAACATAAATTATGTAAATCAGATTAAAAATTCAGTTCCTCAGTAGTGCTAGCCACATTTCAAGTTATCATATGTGGCTAGTGGCTACCATGCTGGAGAGTGCAGATACAGAACATCTCTATCATCACAAAAAGTTCTGTTGGGTAGCAGTTGTCTAGATTTTGAGCCAGTCTCCTCTCAGGTTTCACCTTTTCAGACTGTGGAGTCTCCTGTTTTTAGCACATACTTGTGCAGCAGCCATGCCCCTACTTCTGCAGTATCCCCTGACCTCCCATCCCTAATCATGTTACTTGCCCTCTGTCAGTGTATTAGTTTTTTGTTGCTACTACAACAAATTACCACAAACTTTGTGGCTTGAAACAACATAAATTTATTATCTTAAAGTTCTGGAGATCAGAAGTCTAAAATCAGCCATTTTCTAGTTTCTAGAGGCCACCTGCATTCCTTGGCTCATACTCCCTTCCATCCTCTAAACCAGCACATAGCATCATCAAATTTCTCTTACTCTCTGACCTCTGTTTCCATAGTCATATAGCCTTCTCTAATTCTGACCCTCCTGCCTCTCTCTTGTATGGATTCAATATCCTTAATTTAATCACACCTGCGAAGTCTCTTTTACCATGCAAGGTAACATACTTACAGATCCCAAGGATTAGGACATGGACATATTTGAGAGATCATGATTTAGTCTACTGAAGCAGGCAGTTTTCTCCAGTGGCATCTTGGTTTCCTTGAGGACCAGTATTGCACAGAATATGCTGCATACTGTATCCCAAGATTTTATACGAAGGGGAGAGATTATTTTAAAATCTTTTTTTTTCTGCCTTCATTCTGCCTGGAAATACAAAATTTTCCTTGTGCTGACTCCTTAAAATATGATCTTGTGGGTACAGTGGCACAGGAGTATCTTATAGGCAAAACAAATCCATAGTTAACACAGCGTCCTGAGTGTTTGCTCCACTGTGAGACACAGCTGCTATTTCAGAGCTTATCTCTACCAGCCTTTCTTCTCAAAAATAAACAAACGAAAATATACACATACACAAACCAAAACCAAAAACCAAAACCAAAACAAACCAAAACAAAACAAAACTGGGACTTAACCAAAGCAAAGACTTTTGAGCTTTTCTTTGCCCAAGAAAGGGTGGCAGGAAAGCCTGAGTCATTCCTAGGAGAGAAGCAGCAGCAGAAACCAATACAAAATTGATCTACTTCCAGTCTGGACAAGATAGCATAGACTCATTTCTCCCTACTCCTTTCAGCTAAGTATAACTATAAATTCTAGAAATAATTCAAGAAGCAACACAGGAGAATTTCGAAATGTATAAAGAGGAAGGCGGAATGGTTAGGAACCTCAGGACTGGAGGAATACTAGTAGCAGTGTGCCTTATGAGTCATCATCCAACAGAAGAAGGCTACCCAGGCCCATGGTTTCCCAACTCCCAGCCTAGCAACAGAAGGTGGCTCAGGGAGGCTCCTTCTTCCTCTGGATTAAATGTGAGTCCTGCTGACAATACCAGGTGAACATGGCAATTCTAGCAAAGGGAATCTATCCGGGAGCTGCACTGATAATAAGCAGCTGGGAGAAGTACTCTCTTTTCCCACAAGGCCAGAGACTCCCCTACCCCACCAAAAGATACTATGCAATCAGGGCACCGTCAAGGGGAAACCCCACCACAACAAGTTGTCTGGTCCAGGAAACCTTTGTCCCTATGGTCATGAGGATCCCCTTGCCCCATGAGAGATACCAGGAGAGCATACAGCATTAGCAAGAACAAGCAAAGCCAGGCAAGATTCATTGTTTCTATAGACTAGAGACTCACATCCTTCACTCAGAGACATCAGGCAACCCAGCTTGGTGAAGTACCTTCTGCTCCTTCAGGCAGCACCAGCAGGGATCAGTGGGGGCCCCATCAGCACCATATGAACCAAGCAGACCAAAATAGCACCACAGAGTCTCTGAAAAGTAAATTGTCATTAAAATCACAGCCTACAAAAGTAGGCCAGGACCTATGTGCTAAACCTAAACAGTATCTTCTTGCTACAACAAAAGATATGGTCTCCTAAAATAGTAGCCAAAATGTCCAGAATACAATGAAAAAAATCAACCATTATACCAAGAACCAGAAAATCATAACTCGAATGAGAAAAGATGATTAACTGACATTAATACTGAGATGAGTCAGACGTTAGAATTATCTAACAAGGATTTTAATGCAGCCACCACAAAAATGCTTCAATAAGCAGTTGCAGAGTCTCTTGAAACAAATGAAAAAGAAAAAAAACTGAGCAAAGAAATACAAGTTATAATAAAAGAACCAAATGGAAACTATAGAACTGAAAAATACAATAACAGAAATTTAAAAAAAAAACTTGCTGAATAGGCTCAATAGTATAGTGGATATGATAGAGCAGTGGTCCCCAACTTTTTTGGCACCAGGGACCGGTGCTCCTATGAGAATCTAATGCCTGATGATCTGAGATGGAGCTGAGGCGGTGATGATAGTGCTGGGGAGAAGCTGCAAATACAGATGAGGCTTTGCTCATTCACCCTTCGCTCAATTCCTGCTGTATGGCCCAGTTCCTAATAGGCTTTGAACCGATACTAGTCCACAACCCGGGGGTGAACCCTGTAATAGAGGATAGAATCAGTGAACTTGAGGATAAATCAATAGAATTCACTCAATCTGAAAAAGAAAGAAAATAGACTGAAAAAAAAATAGAGCCTCAAAGATCTGTGGGAAATAACAAAAGATCCAACATTCATATTATGAGTCCCAGAAGAATACCAAAACAGACAAAGACAGTACAAAAAAAAGAGAGAGAGAGAGAAATTATAGACCAGTATCTCTCATGCACTTAGACACAAAAATTCTCAGTAAAATAGTAGCAAGATGCATTCAACAATGTATAAGAGAATTATACTCTGTGACCAAGTGGGATTTATTCAAAGTATGAAAGACTGGATAAATATTTTAAAATTGATTAGTAGTCTACCATATCAATAGACTAAAGAAAAAAAATCTTATGACCACATTATTTAAGACAAAATATTTCACAAAATTCAACATTTATTCATGATTTAAAAATTCTCAATATACTAGGAGTAGAGGGGAGCTTCCTTAACCTCATAAAAAACATCTACAAAAACCCTACAGCTAACATTATACTTGATGCTTCCCTTCTTAAGATTGGAACAAGGCAAGCATGTTTGCTTTTATCACTTCTATTCAGTGTTGTGCTGGAAATTCTAGAAATGCAAGGCAAGAAAAAGAAATAAAAAAACATTTGAAAGAATCAAGTAAAACTATTTGCAGAAGACTTAATTCTCCACGTAAAAAATCACAAGGACTCTAAAAACACTTCTAGCACTAATAATTGAATTCAGAAAGGTCATATCATACAAGATCAATACACAAAAATCAATCACATTTTTATATAATAACTGGAAATCTAAGTAAAAACAATACCATTTATAATTGCTTTAAGGAAAATGAAATATTTAGGTTTAAACTTAACAAAACATGTATAAGATCTGTATACTGAAAATTACAAAACACTGATGAAGGAACTCAAAGAAGAAATTAATAATTTGGGACCGAGTTCATGGATTGGAAGACTCAACATAGTAAAGATGCCATTTCTAAATTGATCTATAGGTTAATGATATCCCAGCAAGGATTTCTGTAGCTATAGATAGGCTTATTATAAAATTTATATGGAAAGGCAAAGGACCTAGCACAGGTAAAATTATTGTTATAAAGAATAAACTAGGGAGAGAAAAAAATGGCGTAGAAGATAGAGGCTCTGTTCATCCCTCTGGCGACCAAAGTTGTGACTGAAACAAGGAGCAGCAGCAAGGAAAAATCACCTGGGATCTAGATGAGCAAGCCATACAACTAGGGAGAAATCCAAGAAAGCACCCTGCAATGGCAGAAGGTAGGATGGGGCGAGGATGCAGAGCTGCCCAGTCCCAAGCAGCTGAGTGAGATGGAGACTGCAGCAGCAGTGGCGGCAGCGGCAGCGGCAGAAGCCTCTTAAAGGGGCTGCATCTGCGAGTGGATTTTCGTGGTGACGGACCTGCTCACTCTGAGCACCAGTGCCCATTTGGCTGCGTGCAAGAGGCACCAAGGACTTACAGGGAGGCATTTTTGGAGAGAGAGGTTAGGCAAGACTCGCTGTGTACAGAAGTGCCAGTAGTATCCATTGTTCCCTGTTGAGCCCTCCTCTCTACCAGTGCACCGGATACAGAGCCACCATAGCTGTGACATCATCAAACTGGATAACAGAGGTCACTCACCAGAGGATTCCCCTGAAACCCCACCACCCCCAACCATGGCCCCACCAAGCCACATCCAGGTGTATCCTCAGTGAGTCAGGTTCTCCCAGCTGAGAATCACACTGGAGGCAGCCTGGGTTTCTGATGTGGCCTTTTGAGGCAACTGTAAGCACAGCATCTGTGGATTGCTTGCTGAATCTTAACAGGTGGCCCCGGAGGGGTAGAGGCTTGGGCTAAATTTGGCCTGCAGCTGAACTCCTCTCAGGACTGTGCCACTGGACACCTACTTCATAAATCCACACTAATAAGACCGGGAGATTTAGGAGCTTTGCTTTATACATAGAAATAGACATGGAAAGGCAGCCAAAATGGGAAGACAAAGAAGCAGAAACCATATGACAGAACAGAACAGAGATCCAGGTATAATGAAGTCAAGTAATCTAACAGGTGCAGAGTTCGAAACACTGGTTATAAAGATGCTCAATGAACTTTTGGTTAAATCCAGTGAGAACTTCAACAAAGAGATAAAAATCATAAAAATGGAAGTAGAAATTATAAAAGGGAACCAATCTGAAATGAAGAACACATTATTTGAGATGAGAAGTATATTAAATGGAGTAAACAAAGTGAATAATAAAGAGGATCACATGCCCTATCTAGAAGACAGGACAGCCAATCAGGACACTCAATCAGAATAGCAAGAAAAAAGAAGCCAAGATGGTAAAAATAATTTAAGGAGGATATGGTATACCATTAAGGCTCCGAATATTTGTCTGCTCAGTGTAGCAGAAGAAAATCAGGATGTTGAACAACTGTTTGAAGAACTAATGATGGAAAACTTTCCTAATCTGGTGAAGGAAATGGACATAAAACCCCAGGAAGCTCAGAGAATTCCAAAAATCAGGGATTTAAAGAGGCCCACACCAAGACACATCATAATTAAAATGTCAAAGGTTAAATACAAAGAAAGAATACTAAAAGCAGCAAGAGAAAAAAAAATTACATATAAGGGAACACCCATATGACTGGCAGCTAATTTCTCAAAAGAAACTATGCAAGACAAAAGGGCTTGGCAAAAAATATTCTACAGGATGAAGACCCAGGATATACAACCAAAAATAATTTATCCAGCAAAGCTATCATTTAGAGTTGATGGACAGATAAAGAGCTTCCCAGACAAAAATAAGTTGAAGCAATTTATCACCACCAAGTTGGAATTACAGGAAATGTCGGAGAGACTTCTTTAAGAAGAAAAAGCATGTATCAAAAACAGGAAAGAATGGTAACAACTACATTCCTATCTATAAGTACCATAAATGGAAAATAATTAAGTGCTCCAACCAAAAGATAGAGTGGCTGAAAGGATAAGAAAACAAAACCCCTACATATGAAAAGGAAGGGAATGGAAAAACATATTGCTTTGATGAACCTGGAAGGTATTTAAGTCAGACAGAGAAAGATAAACACTATATGATTTCACTTATGTGTGGAATTTAAGGAATAAAAAGAACAAAGCAATTAAAAAAAAGAATAAACTAGAGAGAAATCACTCTTCCCAATGTAAAGGCTTATAGCTACAGTAATCAAGACAGTATGTAATAGTGGAGGGCAGATACATAGATAAATAGAACAGAATAAAGAAACACAGAAATCCACATAAATTTGTTCAACTGATTTTTTACAAAGGTGTAAAAGCAATTCAATGGAGTAAAGATAGTCTTTTCGATAAATAGTGCAGGAACAATAGACATTAATAGGTGAAATAAGTGAATTTTCACCTAAACAACACACCTTATACAAAAATTAACTCAAAATGGATCACGAACTTAAAGTGTAAAAATATAAAACTTGTAGGAAAAAAACGCAAAAATCTTCATGGTATAGGACTCATCAAAGAGTTCTTAGCCTTGACACCATAAGTGTGATCCACAAAAAGAAAAACCTATTAATTAGATTTCATCAAAATTAAAAAAATTTAGTCTATGAAAGATCCTGTTAAGATGAATTACAGACTGGAGAAAATATCTGCAAGCCACATATGTGACAAAGGACTGGTATTTACTCTCAAATAACACATAAAAAGATGTTCAGCATCATTTGCCATCAGGAAAATGTGAATCTAAACCACCATAAGATATCACCACACGCATGTCAGACCAGTGGTTAAAACAAACAAACAAAAAATAGTGACAATGCCAAATGCTGATGAGGATGTGAAGAAACTGGATCACTCATACGTGTTCTTCAACAGATTAATGGATAAATAAACTGTAAGACATCCATTACATGGAAAGCTACTTAGCAATAAAAAGAAATGGAATATCGATTCATGGAACAACTTGAATTACTCTCCTGGGAATTTTGTTCAGTGAGAAAAGCCAAGCTTAACAGGTTGTATGATTATATGATACTATTGAAATGACAAAAAATATAGAGATAGAAACAGGTTAGTGGATGCCAAGGATTAGGAAATGGGGCAGGTGGAAGGCGATTGTGGCTGCAAAGTGTAACAGGAAGGATCCTTGGGGTGATAGTACAGTTCTATATTGTGTTAGCGGATACGTGAACCTATACGTGTGATAAAATCGCATATAACTAAATATACAGGCACAAGCAAATGATTACAAGTAAAGCTCAGGAAATCTGGACAAGATCAGTGGTTTGCAGCAATGTCAATATCTTGGTTGTGATATTATACTACAGTTTTATAAAATGTTACCATTCAGGGAAACCAGATAAAGGGTACATGGTATCTCAGCGTATTATTTCTTACAATCGCATGTGAATCTACAATTATCTCAAAATAAAAAATAAAGTTTAATTAAAAAAAAAAAAGATAAAGACAAAAATTTGGGGCCTTGAACATTTTTCCAGAAGGTGGACTAAAGAATCTGGCTCACTGCAGGCATAAAACTAATTGACCATCTGGGTACCATACTGAATAGTTACAAAGAGCAATGACTCCCCAAACCTGGGTATGCAATACCTCAGGGGGCCTCTAATAAGGCAAAGAGGTATTGTTCACCTTCTGAAAATTCTCAGTAACCAAATTTAATTGAAATCACTTTCATGAAAAAGCAAGCATTTGCTATGTAAATCTTAATATCAGAGAGCAGCACTAGGAAATCAAAATAGGATATCTCAATTTGTCCCCACTCTAGTCCTTCCAAAATAGGCAGGTCACTCTTGAAGTCCTACTTGTAAAGGGGACACACCTGCCAGTTATTGAAGACTTCAGATTTAGGGAGCATTAAGCCAGTTTCTAGAAGAGATTCAGTCTCAGGTGGCCAGAGTTATCCTGAAACTAAGGACAATAGGACGATCCTTGAACTCCGGATCCAGGGAGTAAGCTCCCCTTCAGCCCAGGGTTGACCAGAGCCATTTTTTTTTCCACAAATGTTGTTTCACAACCTTCTCCAAACACACATACAAATAAGGAAGTAAGGGTGTGTATGTCCAGTAATGCAGCTAATTTTCGTCAATTAGCCAGTATCCAACAATTAGTAAATTGGTAATTATGCTTGAGTTGACACATTCAATCTAATGGTTTATAAAACAGATGGCTGCTTATTTTATTCTTATATAAGTGGCTCTTAGTGCATTGAAAGGGTGTTTAAAACAACAAAATAATAATCCAATGCACATTTTATCACCTTGGTTCTTAACAGAGTCAAACTGCATAATGACAGCAGCCCTTGGTTAAATATACAAAGCAACAGATTGACAGCAGAAGTGCTGAGGCAGGCACAGCATCATTCCTGAGGGACTCTGGCTATGGAACCTGTACTCCAAGCAGGTGTGCTAAGGTCTGGCCCAGGAAGCAGGAGAACTGAGCATTAAGATATTCCAAATCTTTGCGAAGAAATAGTCTCAAAGAAGATGCTTTTTGTGGAAGAGCAGAAACAAAATTCACATAGGAAGCTAGTAAGGCTTTTGAGACCCAAATGTGAATGGGAAAGAAATGCATCTTTAAAGCTGGTCAAGAGCCTTTCATGTTGAGGCACGAACATTTTCGAGTGCGGCATTAAGCTCCTCTACATTTTTGTTCATCTAATTTTCCATTTCAGTTGCTCATTCTCTTTACCCAGCGCCCCCACTCCCCGTGGGACTACACACTAATTATCTCATGGCAGTGATACCATCTGCTGAAAAAACTGGCCCCTGAGCAATCCCCATCTTCCAAACTTGGGGCCTGCCTCTACCTGCTCTGGTACAAGAAAAAGAAAAGTAGTGTATTGTCCCCTATACCCTGCTCAGGGAACTGACTCAGCTTCACAGATTGAAGCAGAAACTGAGAACTTGATCAGTTCTCCAAGGCAGAGTCTTTATAGTGCTCAGTACTGGAGTTTTGGGACTCAACCTATGTCTATGGTTTGATGGTGGACCAGGTGACATGGTCAATTTAGTGAAAGTAGTTCACTAAACTACTTTTGTGTGAGGTCCCAGGCACATGAGGTTCATAGTCCTGGATCTGCTATAAATGAATAAGTTAATATCTTGGCCACTGCTTTACCTCTATCTCTGGCCACCTGGGCATAAATGAAAGGTGTTTGAACTGAAAAGATATGGTTTACTCATAGATCTGTTGCACCATCTTTTTGTAGAAAGGACAGCATGACATTTATTCTCAATCCCACTCTCAAAGTATTTTTAAACTTCAGAATAGGAGTGAGGAACTTAGATGTGAACACTAGTAAATTGTTTCTAGCTGACGATATGAAAGAAGGTGGGCAGGGTACACTGACTCTTGTCTAATTTCTACTCAATGAAGCTTTGAATGTTTGGTAAAAATAGTTGGTGATTTGGGAGCAATAGCTAAACACCCTTTCATTTACATATTTTGAAATATTCTTAATGCTTATGACAACTGTGAGTGATGTTATGATAAGAGAAAAAAATATTCACAGTCTCCTCAAAAGTTAGCAGGATTGGGGGAAGTAAATCTTGATTTGACCAGGAAAAAGGCAGTTGGAGTTTTCTACTTTTGAACCACTGACTTGATCTCAAGGGGACACAGCCTTACTGTTGTGCAGCTGAGTGCTGACATAAATAGCAAGAGGTCAATCATGTTTCCCCCTTCGACTCTCACTTTCTTTTATTTACTATATTTTGTGATTATCTGGTTCTTTGGATTTTTTCTCTTTTATCATGAACTTGAAAAGAATATTGTCAGCTTACACCCATTTGTATTAATGTAGGAGAGCATTGATACAGCTACAAGAAAAGTGTAGATAAACTAGAAATCATAGAATCATAGAGTGTTCCAACTGGAGGAGACATAGAAACAACTGAGGCCAACCCGTTCACTTTTACAGACAGAGACCCAGAGAAAAAAGGTAGCAGATGTCATGATTAAAGTTCCTGCCTTCTTTTTGTAGTATGATATATGACTTTATTGCTACATACTTTCATTTATAATTATGATTTATAAAGATTATTAGTTGGCATTCCTGGGGCATGTAGCCAACTAGGTGTTAAAGAGAATAGATTCAGAGCCATGCAATGGTAAAGAAAGCTAGACCCAAAAGTAAACATTCACCCTGAATGATCAGATCTAGAGTTGACACTCGCTTTCATTGTAAATGTTGTCATTCTCCTAGGTTCTGTCTTTGGTCCTCTCTTATCTATTAAGAGTAGCTCTATGGTCAGGGTTGGTCTGTATGGCAAATATAAGCCTGACTCAGAATTGAAAAGCTGTAACTTTAGTTCTTAAGATTTTCTGCATGTATCAGAGGATGGTATGTTCTTTCTCCAGTTCAATACCAACCTTTTTACCTGCCCATCTCTTAACAATTCTCTGCTTTTCCCTTATACTCTGCTATATTTGTAACCATAACAAAACCTCTGTTTTGTTTTTAATAAAAACAAAAATCTTTTTACCCAGTGTCCCTCTCAGATATTCCCCCTGTTAGCTAAGCCTCTTGAAAGAATGGTCTATACTCCCTTCCATTTCATTTCACCTGAATGTCAAACTCATTGGACATCCTTTTATATTTATTTTCAGTAATCTTGTCTTTCAGCACTTAACACTGTTCAACCACTCATCTGCTTGGAACTCTCTTCCCTGGCTTTTCTTCTCCTGGTTCTCCTACTCCTCTATTCCTCAGGATCTTATTTGATAGGAATTATATTCTGAGTTAGTGTCCAGATGAAATCTCCTTTATTGCAATACTCCCCAACCTATAATCTCTCAGGAAGGGAAGATAAAGCCTTGGGACACAGCTAATAGGGCTAGGGAGGGATATGCAACCAGAGGCAGATGGATGACCTGCAGGAGTTCATTTGTTCTCCCAGGAATTAGTGACACAGAGGAAGTTGACTCTAGGGAGTCAGGCTGAGAGGTCACATAGACTCAGAGGCTGAAGCTATAATTTTGGCCATGTGAGAGTGGATGAGTGACTAGAAGACACTGCCTGGCAGAGAAGTGGGTGGGGAAAATAAAGCCAACACTCCAAGTGAAGCAAAGAAGAGATCGTGAGCCAGAGAGAGATGTGGAGTCACAGATGGAGGAGGAAAAGAGGGGAAGAGTTGTGAGAGGAATAAGAAGAAGTGAGGGTAGTGATGAGAGCATAGGAGAGAACACTCAGACAACTTTTTAGTTACTGTGAGGTGCTGCTGTGCTTTTCTGTGTGATTTCCCTGTATCCTTGTAACTCTTTTTATTACCTAATTTTAGTGGCTTATTGTTTCTTTAAAGGCAACCTTTACCCTAAGGCACCTCTTCTTCCATGAACTCCTCAAACTCCCTGAGCAATCTCACCCACTACTTTTAATAGTTAAAGTTTTTTTTTTTATTTCTATCAATGTTATACATGCATATCGATAAAAAAAATAGACTACCAAAGGCTTATAATGATAAGTAGAAGTCCCTATCCCCACCTCTTTTCTGCTTCCTAGAAGAAATCACTCTTTGTAGTTTTCCTTATAGTGTTACCTCAGTCATTTAAAAGAATATGATTATCCTGCTATTTTTTATTATTGCAATATACATAGCACAAAATTTGCCACTTTAACCATTTTAAGTGTACAGTTCAGTGGCATGAAGTACATCCACATTGTTATACAACTATCACCACTATCCATCTCCAGAATTATTTTTATAATTTTTTTTATTTTTCAATTATAGTTGGCATACAATATTATATTAGTTTCAGGTGTACAACATAGTGGTTAGACATTTATATAACTTATGAAGTGAGCATCTCAAAAAATCTAGTACCCATCTGACACCAAACATTGTTATTACAATATTATTGACTATATTTCCTATGCTGTATTTTACAGCCCCATGACTATTTTGTAACTACCAATTTGTACTTCTTTATCCCTTCCCTTTTTTCACCCACTCCCCAACTTCTCTCCCACCTAGCAACTATCAAAATGTTCTCTATGTCTATGAGTTTGTTTCTGTTTTGATTGTTTTATTCTTTAGATTCTACATGTAAGTGAGATCATATAACTTTTGTCTTCTTCTATCTGACTTACTCCACTCAGGGCCATCCATGTCATTGCAGATGACAAGCATTCCTTTTTTTTTTTTAATGG
>NW_024351072.1:785944-937457 GCF_902729225.1 Pteropus medius | reverse complement strand
TTTTTTTTTTTTAATGGCTGAGTAACATCCCATTGTATATGTGTATTATTCATTCATCCATTGATAGACACCCAGGATGCCACCATATCTTGGCTACAATGAACATATGGATTCACATGTCCCTTCAAAGTAGTATTTTGGATTTCTTCAGATAAATACCCTGAAGTGGAATTACTGGGTTTTTCTTAGTCTCTTGTTATAGCTTCTGTTTCAAAGCCTATTTTGTCTGGTGTAAGTATTGCTATTCTAACTATTTTTTGTTTTTGTTCCTATTTTCATGAAATATCTTTTCCATCCCTTTATTTTCTGTCTGTGCGTGTCTTTCGATCTGAAGTGAGTCTCTTGTAGGCAGCATATCTAAGGGTTGTGCTTTCTTACTCATTCAGCCACTCTTTCTTTTGATTGGCGTTTTTAATCTCTTTTCATTTGAAGTAATTGTTGATAGATATGTATAGTTATTGCCATTTATTATTCATATTTTTTATCCTTTAACTTCTTCTTAAAAAAAATCCCCCTAACATTTCTTGTAATACTGGTTTGGAGGTGGCAGTCTCCTTTAGTCTTTTCTTGTCTGGGAAGCTTTTTATCTATCCTTTGATTTTAAATGATAGCTGTGCTGGGTAGAGTAATCTTGGTTGTAGGTCCTTGCTTTTCATCACTTTGAATATTTCCTAACAATCCTTTATGGCCTGCAATGTTTCTGTTGAGAAATCATCTGATAGTCTTATGGAAGCTCCCTTGTAGGTAACCAATTGCTTTTCTCTTGCTGCTTTTAATATTCTCTCTTTGCCTTTAACCTTTGGCATTTTAATTATGATATGTCTTGGTGTAAGCTTCTTTGAGTTCATCTTATTTGGGACTCTCTGTGCTTCCTAGGCTTATATGTCTATTTCTTTTGCCAGTTTGGGAATTTTTCCGTCGTTATTTCTCCAAATAGCTTTTCAATCCCTTGCTCTCTCTCTTCTCCTTCCGGTACTCCTATGCTGTGAATGTTGGTACACTTGATGTTGACCCAGAGGCCCTTAAATTATCCTCATTTGGGGGAATTCTTTCTTCTTATTGCTGTTCTGATTGGGCACTTTTTTGCAAGCTTATCTTTTAAATTGCCAATTAGATCCTCTGCTTCATCTCATCTAATCTCCTGTTGATTCCCTGTAATGTAGTCTTCATTCCAGTTATTGTATTCTTCATTTCTGACTGGTTCCCTTTTATGTTTTCTATTTCTATTTTTATGCTTTCTATCTCTTTGTTAGAGTTCTCACTGAGTTCATCAACTCTTCTCCTAAGTTCATTGAGCATCCTTATAAGCAACGTTTTGAACTCTGCATCTGGTAGGTTACTTGTCTCCATTTTGCTGAGTTCTTTTCCTGGAGCTTTGTTCTGTTCTTTCAAGTGAAACATGTTTTTTATCTCTCCATTTTGGCTGCCTTCCTGTGTTCATTTCTATGTATTAGGTGGTATCCTAAGTTTCCCGGTCTTAGTAGAGTGGCCTTATGTAGTAAGTGTCCTGTGGGGCCCAGTGATGCAGTCTTTCCTGGACATCTGAGCTAGGGTGCTCCAGGTGTGTTTCTTGTATGAGTCGTATGTGCCTTCCTGTTGTAGTTGAGCATTGGTTGCTGCTTGCACATCAATGGGAGGAATTGACTCTCAGGCTGATGCATTGTAAGACCTGGCTCACGACTACAGTGGTGGAGCTGTCATTCACAAGCTGACCCTACAGCAGAATTTACTTTATCAGGGCTCTGGTGCCTGCCTAATCTGTCATTTGGGTGTATCATCCTCAGATGCAGCCCCAGGAACTTCTCCGCTCTAGTTTGGTCAGGAGCCAGCCACCAGATGCACCACTCCAGGTGCCCTGGGAGGGGCCCACCACAGGCCCAGTTCAGCTGCAGCCTATGCCCTGCCTGGGGCCACTTGACATGAGCCACCAAACAATCTGCAAATGGTTGCCACCCATGCTGGGCTTGGAGGTGTCTTGAGAGGCCAAGCTGTGAACTGAGGTTGGCTGCTGCTAGTGTTGGGCTTGGGGCTGCTCAGCAAGAGGTATGGGGCACGTAGAGCCCAGATGCTCCTTGTTTTGTTTTAATGAACTTTTGAGAGATTTTAAGAATGTCTGCAGCATGAACCAAGACAGAAAATTTGTATGGAAAAACAACTGGAAGTGGCTTGGGTGGGGCCTCAAGTGGGTTGGGTGGGGTCTCAGGGAATCACTAGGACAGGGTGACCAATGTTAGCCAGGTTGATGGAGACTCAGATATGGCTGCCACCTACACCTGCAGTCTGGGTGGGGAGAGGGCCCAACAAAGGAACAGTGGCCTCCACCAGCAGTTCTGTCTGAAAGAAAGCTGCCCTTCCAGGTTTGCCCTGAAGCCATATAATTCAGTTTCTCCCCTTCAAGCCCCTGCCCCAGTGCTGTAGCTTGGAGCCAATGAGTCCATCAGCAAGTATGGCAGTGTCTGGGCCCTCCAAGAAGAATGCCCTGACCCCTCATAGCCTTCCACCCACTCAACCACAATCTCTGTTGATTTTCACATCCAGATCTTGTGAGAACTTCGCCTCCTGGCACTGGAACCCTGGTCTGGGGAGCCTGGCCTAGGGCTGGGACCCCTCACTTCTCTGCGGGTAGACCTCAACAGCTGAGATATCCCTCCTGATTTTCAACCACCTCATATGGGTGTGGGATCAGCCTGTTTTACATCTCTGCCCCACCTACTAGTCTTGAGGTAGCCCCTTATATATGTCTTCTGTTCAGCTAGACTTCAGGCAACTCCCAATGATGGCTATTCTCAGTTTAGTTATAATTTTCATGTGGTTGTGAGAGGAGGCAAGCACAGTGTTTATCTACTCTGTCATCTTGACGAGAAATCCTCTCCAGAATTGTTTCATGACCTCAAACTGAAATTTGGTACCCATTAAACAATAACTTCTCATTTCCTTTCCCTCCAGCCCTTGGTGACCACTATTCTAGTTCCTTCCTGTCTTATAAATTTGACTATTCTTTGTAAGTCATATAAATGGAATCATCAATCCTTTGATGTCTGGCTTATTTCACTTAGCATAAGGGTCTTCAAGGGTCATCCATGTTGTAACATATATCAGAATTTCATTCTTTTTTAAGGCTGAATAATATTACATGTATATATAATAAAATGCACATACAATATTTTATTTATCCATTCATTCATTGATGGACATATGAATTTTTTCCACTTTTCGGTTATTATGAACATGCTGCTATGAACACAATTGTATAAATATTGGTTTGGGTCCCCGAATTCACTTTTTAGGTACATACCTTGAAATGGAATTTCTGGATCATATGGTAATTCTGCTTGCTGTTTTGAGGAACCACCATGCTGTTTTTCACATTCTACTGTTTCTTGACAAACATTTTTAAAAAATCATCTACTGACTTTATATTATGGTAGCTGAGAATTCATTCACTCTTAACCCCTGTGTGCTGATGATTTTCCTGAGCTTCATGTTTGTATTATCTAAATGCTTTCTGGACATCGCCATGGAAATGTTAATCTAAATGTATCCAAAAATGCTTGCCCCTGCCCCTGCCCCCGCCCCAAAACTTTCTGTTCCTGTGGTTATTATACTGTCCCCTACCTCAGTGAGTGTCACCAGTGTCTATCCAGTCACTCAAACAAGAAAACTGAAAGTTATCACAAACTGCTCCAGGATCTTACCATCCAATGGATCACCAAGACTTCCTGATTTTACCTCTTAAATATTTCTTGACTCCATTCTCTTTTCTTCTTAATGTCACTGTCCTAGTTCAGGTCTTCATCATCTATTGATAGAACCACTTGCAGGAGCCTCCTCAATATTTTCTCTCTGCCTTCATATTTTCCCTCCTTTAATCCTATTGCAAACTGAACAAGGCCAGGTATTTTTCAATGTCTATCTATAGCTTCCAATGACTAGAGATAGCTATGGGTTGTAGTCTTCATCCCCTACAATCTCCCTATCAGGTGGTATGTTCCAATGAAAACAGGACTTCAACCCAATTCTTCCAGGCTTGCACTAACATACGATCTTGTAACCTGTCCTCATAAGATCAGCTAAGCCCCATGCAGGAAAGGTTTGCTTGAAGCACATTTAGCAATTCTCTAGTAGTAGCATTTTAGCTAAACTTGTCATGCAACAGAATTGTCCATTAAGTGTCAGGATGCAGGACTCAATGGATTCCTAAACCTAGAATACCACTCTGGAACCCCCAGTTTCTTAGGCCCTATTCATGCAAGGACAGGCAAAAGTGTCAATCTGTAAATCTAGAGCACCATTTATTTCACCAATGAAAGTTTATTTCTAACATCCCTTATATTAATCTGCACAAGCCCTCTAGTGTAAATTTAGGTAGATTAGGTAGCTTTTCAGTGCTGCTTCTGGAGTGTTTACTTATAATTAGAGTCTTTCGGATACAAACTAAGCACTGCTAGAGTGTGTTCTTCATTGGGGGACTTCAGATATTAACTCTCCCTAAGATATATGTCTATGTACATGTATATGTATAGGTGTATGTGTGTGTATCTCACACTGCCTGTGCTGAGTATTTTTAAAGTAAATCTCAGACCATAGAACAAATCTACCCTCCTATGTACATCTACCCACATCATTCCCCTTCATAAAACCCTTTTCTTCCATGGTTCCTTAAGATAAAGTCCAGATTCCTTCAAGTGACATATAAAGCCTTTCCAGAACTGCCCCAACCTCTTTCTTTTTTTGTAACTTACACTCTAATCTAGGATTACCAAACTGCTTGTAGTGAGCCCCCACCAACGGTGCTGGTTTAGGCTTAAACACTGCCCCCTTCCTGGGCCACCTTTCCTCCCTTCCTTCACCTGGCTTACTTGTACTCCTCCTCTATGACTCACCTCAGGCATCAGCCCTTTCAAGAAGCCTTTCCCATAACCCCATTCAGAATTAAGCTTATGTATTTCATTTAACATGTGTATAGTACTTATTATGTGCCAGGAACTAGTCTAAGCTCTTTTAATCCTCACAATTCTATGAGTTAAGTTCTATTATTATCTCTCTTTTCAGATGAGGAAACTGAGGCACATGGAGGTTTAATTTGTCCAAGTTCACATAATTAGTAAGTGGCAAAGCCAGACTTCAAACCAGAGTGTGCTGTTAGAAATCCATATACTGTACTGCTTCTCCAGGGCCCTTTCTTTGTATTCCACAGCACCCTAGGCATACCTCCATCTTAGCATTTAGCATGATAATTTGAAACTGTCTCTTTGTGTCTGTGTTCCCCTCTTTACCCTGAGGGTCTTAAAGCTTAATAGTCTTTGAGGCCATCTGGTATAATAGTTAGGTCATGAAGTTTGGAATTAGACATACCCGGGGTGAAGTCCCACCTCTGCTATGTACTAGCTGTGTAATCTTAGGTGAATTATTTAACCTTTCTGTACATCCTTTCCCTGATTTATAAAGTGGGGCTAATAATAACTCACAGGATAATGGAAAGAATGAAATAAGATGATATATCTAAAGCACCTAGCAAAAAGTCACCCATAGTAGAAAAAAAATCTCAGGTAATAGTCAGGTAATGCCTGACTATTACAACTAGTTATTACTATCTCTGCATCTCTAGAAACTAGCATAATGCCTGGAAAATATACATTCGAGAACCATTTGTTGAACTGAACTATTATGGAACTCTTTAGACTGACATAGATATCTGAAGTATATCTCAGTATATATGACTTCAGAAATGGTCCCCTGTAGTTAAGCAGGATGTGCTACCTCATTTTGCTAAGGCACTCATAAGAGTTTTACCTTCGGGTAGATAGCCTTGTAGATATCCAGTCATATAACCAATGAGCATAACATTCTGGTCCTTGCAACCATCAATTGTAGGCTCAAATGGGATTACTCATCACCTTGAAGTGAGTCTTGTTATCCTAAGTCATGTTATCATCTTTCAAAATGAAAGAGAACCACATTTCATTTCCTTTACTTAGAACAAGGGTGTCAGAACTCCCCAGGGCTGTCCATTCTCATTGGATCACTGGCCTTTTCAGTTCTGAAATTCCTGTGCATATTTCCTTCCCAGTATCCCAGGGCTTCAATCCTTTCTGATATAAATTTCTCTTGTCAAGTGGATGAAATATACAGTTATTAGAATTACTAGGTCACCTTTGGATAGTGTTATTGTGTTAGAAAATGTCCCAGGTATCAATCAAATGCCCATTTTCTTGCACCCAAGAGCAGTAGAAGATTCTACTTGAAAAGCTGAAATAAAGATATATATCACACCCATGGAATAATACAACCCCCTTGGATACTAAGGGAACAGAAGCTCCTAGAGCAGAATTTTTTTGGTTAACTTAGAGCTAAGGAAAAACCCCATTTGGGTTCAGGTGGCCAATCTTTCTATAATATCTGAACCCTCTTTCATAAAAGAGAACAGTCTAGTGACCACTGATTCTCTTTTCCATGAGAATCTTGTAGAGCCTCTAGGCTGACCTAGTTACCATCAGTGATCACTTTTCAGAATTTTAGGAGGAGAGACAATGTGGAAAAAAACTGAACTGAATTTGCATGAATCCTTGTCACAGCCTAAAATCAGGTAGTTTGATTAAACCTCTGATAGTTTGCTGTGTTGTCATTTTTCTCTTTCCCTCCTAAAATCTGGTATATATACAACTCACTACTAACGGCACACACACACACACACACACACACACACACACACACACACACACATGCCACACACCTCCCTGGGCCCAGTTTGTTGAGGGTTCTGGATTCTCAGGTGCTAAGGAAATTTACTGTAAGAGAATAATGACTGTAGTGTGAGTTTAGTCAGGAGAGGCTGCCTGGAGAAGGTCTCCAGACAGACCATGAAGGATTGGTAGACTTTAGACAGTAAGGGCTTCCAGAGTTGAGGAACAGGGGTGGGACATGAGCCAAAGCACACAGTGCACATAATAAATTAGAGGCAAGGCACGTGGTTTTATGTTCAGGGCACAACCTGAGATTCTCCTCTTTTTTTCTGTCCAGATGGTCAGAAACAAACCATGGAGGGTCCAGAACAGAGGTTGGAAATGTTCACCTACAGGAAAGTGCACTGGGCCAGAAGTCGGGAGATATTTCTGATTCTGGTTCTACCACCAATTTGTCCCATAATGGTGGGAAGGTCACGTAAACCTCTCCAAGACCATTTCCTTGTCAAGTAAAATAGAGATAGTTATATGATCAGACCATCACAAGAGCTGGTGGGAGGATTAGGAGTAAGCTTATAAATATCTATCAGGTATACTATTAATAAAATATAGATACCACAGGAAGAGAGACCACCTTTGGCCTTGTCAGCTTGCATCTCATTGAATAATAAATACCAGCTGCTCAGGGACTCCAAAAAATGCATATTAGGTCCAGTGAAGGGAAAGGATTTTTTTTTAACAATAAAGAAACCAAAGCTTCGAGAGCTTAAATCACTCCCCACTTGTTGAGCAGGGACTGTGCCAAAGCCAAATGAAAACTACTTCACTGCTTTGCTCCAAGAACCTGGAAACCTATTTGTATTTCTTTGGAAGGCCCTTTTAGAGTGACTCTATTACTGTTGAGAATTTCAGGGATAGTGGAAAGCTACTGAGGGAAATATTTTGGAGGTTGGCAGCTGATCTCAGATACAAGTAGTTTAATCTCTTTGTGTGTCTTAATCCACACTGATCTCTGAGTGACTTGATAGCCCCTTTAACTACCAGTAAGTACTACCTGTAATCCATTTTATTTCTACCAATACAAAATTGTAATAAAATAAATTTATTTTATATATTTTTACACAATTTTATAAATTTAGATTCTAGTATATGTGAGTAATATGTCATTCCTTTTGATCCTAACTTGGAAAAGGGAACTGGGATTTGATAACATTGAAAAGGAAGGTAATGCTCCTTTAAAGTAGTAAATACGTTCTTCTATAGTGAAGTCTCAGGAGAGAGGGGCAAGTGAAAGGAAAGTGAGCATGGCAAAGATCTGCATTCTGGCGAGATCAATGAAGAGAGAGGGACTTTAGGTTTATATAAGAGGGCATGTCAGCTGGTGGTGGGGCAGAGGGAGGGAGAGAAAAAGAGAAGGAGGGAGAGAGAATGGGAACACAGGAGCCTAGTAACTATCAGAGCCCTCCTGGTGCTTGTATTCGGTTATCAAAGCCACACTAACCCTCTTCCTAGTCTCCGTTAGCCACCACCCATCTCAGCTACTGGAGAAACTTGGCCAATAGGAAGAAAAAAATAAAGAACCATCCATATTGCTCTGTAAGAATCTCTCCTCATCTTCCAAATCATCTCTCCCTTTAGGAAGCAGACTCGTGAAGTCCTGGAAGACATTCCTGCTACTTCTTTAATATATTAGTTCAGCACTTCCTTCCATTACCTTTGGCATCTCAACATTTGCCAACATTCAACATAATTTTCATGAGAGGCCGCTGGTTACTTTTCTAAAAACATATTTGAACAGATCCTTTGTGATATTGAAAATTTGAAGGTATAAATTTTAAACTTTATAACAATCTAAAAGGGAATTTAAATAAATTTTATGACTTTGTTACAGAAGTTCCAGGCTTCTTATTTTTATTTATTTGTTTGTGTGTGTGTGTGTGTGTGTGTATACACATCCTCTCCAGCATTCGTTATTACTTGTCCTGTTGATTATCTTTGTTCTAACGGGTGTGAAATAGTATCTCATTGTGGTTTCGATTTGCATTTCCCTAATAGCTAGCGATGTTGAGCATCTTTTCATATATTTGTTGGCCATTTGTATGTCCTCTAGGGAGAAGTGTCAGTTGAGATCCTCTGCCCATTTTTTGATTGATTCATTTGTGTTTTTTTTTTATTTTTGTTGTTGTTATCGAATTGTATTGTATGAGTTCTTTGTATATTTTGGATATTAGGCCCTTATTGGAGACATTGCTTGCAAATATATTTTCCCAATCAGATGGTTCTCTCTTTACTTTGTTGACAGTTTCTTTTGCTGAGCAGAAACTTTTTAGTTTGATGTAGTCCCATTCATTTATTTTTGCTTTTACTTCCCTTGCCTTTGAAGTCAAATTCATGAAATCCTCTTTAAGTCTGAAGTCCTTGAGTTTAGTTTCTATGTATTTTTCTATGCACTTTTCTAAAAACATGTGTATTTTTCTAAAAAAAATATGTATTTTTCTATGCACTTTATTGTTTCAGGTCATATTCAGGTCCTTAATACATTTTGAGTTAATTTTGGTATGTGGTGATAGATAAAAGTCTAGTTTCATTCTTTTGCAGGTGGCTTTCCAGTTTTCCCAGCACCATTTATTGAAGTGGCTTTCCTTTCTTCACTGTATGTTTTTAGCCCTTTGTTGAAAATTATTTGTCCAAATAAATATGGGTTTACTTCTGGACTCTCGATTCTGTTCCACTGATCCATGTGTCTGTTTTGCTGCCAATACCATGCTGTTTTGATTACTGTCACTTTGTAATATAATTTGAAGTCGGGTAGCGTGATGCCTTCACCCTCGTTCTTTTTTCTCAGGATGGCTTTGGCAATTTGGGGTCTTTTGAGCTTCCATACAAATCTGATGATTTTTTGTTCCACTTCTTTTAAAAAAATGTCTTTGGGATTTGATGGGGATTGCATTAAATCTGTATAATGCTTTAGGTAATATGGTCATTTTAACTATGTTGATTCTTCCAATCCAAGAACATGGAATATCTTTCCATTTCTTTGTATCTTCTTTGATTTCTCTTAATAGAGTCTTGTAGTTCTCATTGTATAGGTCCTTCACGTTTCATTAAATTTATTCCTAGGTATTTAATACTTTTTGTTGTAATTGCCAAAGGAATTATTTTTTCTACTTCTTTTTCAGTATGGGAATGCAATGGATTTTTGCATATTGAATCAGTTTCTAGAAACTTTACTGTATTTGCTTATTGTTTCTAGTAGTGTTCTTGTGGGGTCTTTAGGGTTTTCTATATAGAGAATCATGTCATCCGCAAATAGTGACAGTTTGAGTTCTTCGTTTCCTATTTGGATGCCTTTTATATCTTCTTCTTGTCTGATTGTACCTGTTAGGACCTCCATTGTTATATTGAATAACAGTGGTGATTGTAGACAGCCTTGCCTTGTTCCTGACCTTAGAGGGAAGGATTTTAGTTTTTCAAAATTGTGTATAATGATGGCTGAGGGTTTGTCATATATGACCTTTGTTATGTTAAGGTACTTTGCTTCTATACCGATTTTAAGTGTTTTGATCAAAAATGGATGCTGTATCTTGTCGAAGGTATTTTCTGTATCTATTGATATGATCATAAGATTCTTATTTTTTAATTTGTTTGCATGGTGTATCACATGAATCGATTTGTGTATGTCAAACCATCCCTGTGTCCCTGGGATGAAGCCCACTTGATCGTGGTGTATAAGTTACTGTATTCTGTTCGCTAGTATCTTATTTAAAAATTTTTCATCTGTGTTCATGAGAGATATTGGTCTGTAGTTGTTGTTTTTTTTTGTTTTTTGTTTTTTTAATATTATCTTTACCAGGTTTTGGTATCAGAGTATTATTGGCCTAAGAAAATGAATTGGGAAGTATTGATTCCACTTCAATTTTTTGAAAGAGTTTGAGGAGAATAGGTATTAAATCTTCTTTGAATATTTGGTAGAATTTATTGGTGAAGCCATGTGGTCCTGGAGTTTTACTTTTTTTGGTAGATTTTTGACGATTGTTTCAATTTCCATACTGCTGATTGGTCTATTTAGATTTTCCAGTTCTTCTTGATTCAGTCTAGGAAGGTTGCATTTTTCTAAGTACTGGTCCATTTCTTCTAGGTTATTAAATTTGGTGTTATATATTTTTTCATAGTATTCTTGTATGATCCTTTGTATTTCTGTGATATTAGTTGTAATTCCCCTCTCTTTCATCTCTGAATTTGTTCATTTGTGTTCTTTCTCTTTTTTCTTTAGTGAGTTTAGCCAGAGGTTTCTCGATTTTATTAACCTTCTCAAAGAACCAGCTCCTTGTTGCATTTATTTTTTTCTATTGTTTTGTTTGTTTGTTTTGTTTTCAATTTCATTTATTTCTGCTCTAATATTGATTATTTCTTTCCTTCTGCTGACTTTAGGCTTCCTTTGTTCTTCTTTTTGTAGTTTTTGAGGATGAAGCATTAGGTTGTATATTTGGGCTCGTTCTTGTTTTGAAGATAGACCTGTAATGATATAAACTTTCCTCTTATGACCACTTTTGCCGTGTTCCAAAATCTTTGATATGTTGTACTATCATTATCATTCGTTTCTATGTATGTCTTGATCTCTCTTTTTATTTCTTCTCTGACCCAGTTATTCTTCAGTAGCATGTTGTTTAATCTCTATGTATTTGTGGTTCTTTCTAATTTCTTTTTGTAGTTGATCTCTAGTTTCAAAGCATTACAACCTGAGAATATGGTTGGTATGATTTCAACCCTCTTATATTTTTTCAGGCTATTTCTGTATCCCAGTATGTGGATACAGATACATGTATATGGGTACATGTGCACCAGAGAAGAATATATAAGCAGCTGTTTAGGGATGGAAGGCTCTGTCAATGTCAATTATGTCCAGTTGGTCTAATGTGTCATTTAAGGATATTATTTCCTTATTCATTTTCTATTTGGATGATCTCTCCATATCTGACAATGTGGAATTTAGGTCCCCTACTACGATAGTGTTTTGGTCTGTTTCTCCCTTTAGTTCTGTTAGTGATTGCTTTACATATTTTGGGGTTCCCTGATTGGGACCATAGATATTAATAAGTTTTATGTCTTCTTGGTGCATGATTCCCTTTATCATTATGAAGTGTCCCTTAGTATCTTTCTTTACCTTTTTTATTTTGAAGTCTATTTCATCTGATATTAGTACTGCTACTCCCGTTTTTCTCTGAACACCATTTGCTTGAAATATCATTTTCTACCCTTTCACTTTGAGTCTATATTTGTCTTTGAAGCTGAGATGTGTCTCCTGGAGGCAGCATGTGGTTGGGTTTTGTTTTTTGATTCATTCTGCAACTCTGTGCCTAAATAGGTGAGTTCAATTTATTGGTGAGTTCAATCCATTTATATTAAGGTGATTATTGAAATATGAAGTCTTATAGCCATTTTATCTTTTGCTTTCTGGTAGCTCGGTGTTTCCATTGCTGCCTTGTTCTTGTGCTTCTCTTTTCTTTATTTTGGTTGGCTTTTGTGGGTTTTCCCTCTGGTCTTTCTTGTTCTATGTTATCTACTTCGGTTTTGAATCTTTGGCGTGTAGTTACCATTATGAATATATAAAGGATAGTTATATATACGTACAGTCATCCATTTTCTTCTGTGCATACTTTACCTCCATTCCCCTTTGAGAATTTGGATCTTTGAATACCCTCCTTTTCAGTCATTGTTGTCTCAATTTGTTCCTATGTATGCTGAACGTTCATTACAATCTTGTTATAACAATTCTCTTATTATTTAAGCTTATAATGCCCTATTTGTAGTAAGGGTTGTATTCCTCTGCTTCTATTTGCCTGATAATCACTTTACTTCTAATTATGTATTTTTTTGTCATTTTGTTTTAGGTGAACTGACCGCTTTGAGTATTTCCTGCAGGCTTCATAGTGGAGAATTCGTTCAATTTTTGTATGTCTGGAAAAGTCTTAATTTCTCCTTCATATCTAAAGCAGAGCTTGGGTGGATACATTATTCTAGGGTGATAGTTCCTTTCACTTAATAGCTTAAATATTTGATTCCATTCCTTTCTGGCTCATCAGGTTTGCACTGAGAAGTCCGATGATAATCTAATGGGTTTTCCTTTATAAGTTTTTCTTTCTGGCTGCCTTGAGAATTCTGTCTTTATCATTGATTTTTGATAATTTTATTACAATGTGTCTTAGTGAGGGCCTTTTTGGGTTGAGATAATTGGGTGTTCTGTTGACTTCTTGAATTCCAAGCTCCAGCTCATTCCTTAGATTTGGGAAATTCTCGTCCACTATTTGTCTGAAAATGCTTTTTAGTCTCTCCTCATTTTCCTCACCTTCGATAATGCCCATTATTCTTATGTTTCCTCTTCTGATGGTACTAGCTAGTTCTTGTATTTCTTTCTTTATTTTTCATTCTTCGATTTCTCTCTTATTCCTTCTGATTTATTTCTAGATTTCTGTCTTCCATATCACTGATCCTTTCCTCCATTTGATCAACTCTATTTCCCAAGCTTGCTATTTTATCTTGTAACTCTCGTAGTGTGTTTTTCTATCTCCAGAATATCTATTCTGTTCTTTTTGAGTGTTTCAATCTCCTTGCTCTACTCATCTAGTTTTTTTTTCAATTCCTGAAATTGTTGATATGACTTGTTTCTGAACTCATCGAGTTTTTTCAGAAGTACCATCCTGAAGTCTTTGTCATTTAAGTTGCATATTTCTGTGTCGTAAGCTTATTTTCTGGAGATTTTTCTCTTTCTTTCTGAGATGCCTCGTCACTTTGGTTGTTCATGGTGTTTTATGCACTATTTCTCTGCCTGGGCATTAATGGAAGTGTATTGTGCTGTTTTTCCAGAAGGAAGGTTTATTATATAAAGGTCTTTCTTTAGCCTGCTGCAAAGAAGGCACTTTTATTTTGGTTTCCAGTAGGTGGCATCTAAGTCTCTTGGATCTCTGCTTTATATAAAGCCTTAAAAATGCCTTTTTTAAAAATTTTCTTGTAGATATTTAATCACACTCGCTACCTTCAGTTTCAGTCCCTGTCAGTGTCAGCGACAGTCTTGGCAACTCCCCTGGATTGGGAGTTGGTGGCTGCAGCTCAGCCTCAGTTTTGCAACCGCAGCCAGTAAAAATCAACTGTTGTTTTTCTCGGTCCCCTCCTGTTTCTCTGCCTTCTGCCCTGATGACTGGGTACTGCCGCTGGTTGGCCATAGGGAGCTCACAGCTTTCCTAGGCAGGGCTATTCACAAATTCGCCACACTTTCTCTTCTCCCCCTCCTCCTACAGGGAGCTCCGGTGCTGCAAGAGGCAGCTCCTTTATTTCTCCCAGTCCACTCCCCAACACCCGGGGTTCTGACTTGTGGTAGCTCTTATGTGCAGATCCCACACTCAGACTTGCTAGTGTGCAGTTTGGGTGTTTTTTTTGTTGAATTTTAGATGTTCAGCTTATTGTTGTTTCAAGGGGAGATCTGGGGACGTCTCTTACTCCACCATGTTTCTGCGAAAGTCCCAGGCTTCCTCTTATAATGGGTGGAAGATTTTCAAGCATTTAAAGATTTGACTGACTCTGAAAAATCCTCCTTCCTTCATCTACTCAAATCTAGCCCCCGTATCTGAGAGTTTTCTTAATATAGATTATGTAACATCAGTGCCTAAAGGCCAGTCCCTTTGAAAAATCCCGCCTTTTATACCTTAGCTGAATGAGGAGTTCAGATTTGTGTATTAATATGTGACTTTAATTTGATCTTTTATTAATAATTTGGTATATGAATTATTTTAAAAAAAAAAAAACTCTTTTGTTCTGGTGAGGAGAAAACACCAGAATTCATCCCCTTCCCTCCAACCCTTATGAATGTTTATTTTACATAAAATCACACAGATTTTTTAAAATTTAATTGTGTGCTATTATAACATAATTGCAAAATTATACAAGAAGCATTATCAATGCTAAATACTCTCCAATTTATAGTGAATGAATTCTCTAAAACTCTTAAGAGTATCCATTTTTTTCTACTAAATCTATAAGTTCGAAAAATAAAAGGAATAGTTCTTATATGAAATGGGACATAATATGTGAGAATAGACTTTTGATAAGCATTTGTGAGTTCCCTGCTCATAGATTTAACAACCTTCTTGGCAATCTTATGGCAACTATGGATACTATACCTTCTTCCACCTAGGGGCCAAGACATAGTGTCTACAGAATTATGTATCCATTAAGGTAACACTAGTTCAGTCATTTTCAACATATGGCATCCAGGGTCACCTTGGATACTGACAACAAGCCAACAGATGGGAAAAGAAAAAGAGTGCAAATGGCATGTGAGCTTCTTAGATTGGTTTGAATGTCACACACACTCCTTTCACCAACATTCCATTGGTGAGGACTTGTCATAAGGACCCACCAGATGCAAAGAGAACTGAAAAATGGTAGTTCCTATCTGCAGAGCCCCTTCTCAGCCATGACTTAGTATGATGAAAGGACAGTAAAGATATTTAGAGGCTAGTTAAGCGTCTTTGCCATAGTTGTATTCTATCAGTTATTAAGTTTTGGTCTCAGCTCCAAACCCCCATCTTCTATACCCTGCTTTGTGAGACTGGTGATAGGACACTAGAGACCACTTTTCTGCTTTGTCTGTTGGCTCTATGTTAGGTTCTGCCAATAGGAGACAGTAGAGGGAGACTGAAAAGCATGTGAGAAGAGATTTGTTCCTACCTGCTTGCTTACTGTAGGCTTCTTGTCTGCTTGTGGTTCCTGTGAGTATCACCCCAGCCTTGCTTCTTCACCCTGGAAACAACAATGCCTTCCTGTAGCACTAGCTGAATCTGTTTGCAGGATTTTGTCATCTCTTGGAAGAACCAGCTTCCTTGTGCCCGCTCAGAGACAACACCAATGGTCTATGCCCCTTCTCAGAAGCATGGGACCCAGCACCACAAGGACCCTCCTCCAACCTCAGAGATCCCAGCACTAGCTGGCAAGTGCCTGCCTTTTCAAAAGTCTGAGTTTTAGCTCCACAGAACCCCTTCTCCAGGTTTTAGTAATTACAACCTATTTTCTCCCCCCCCGCCCCGCCCCAGCCTAGGGGTGATAGCTGCTTCCTGCAGTTTTTACTTTTGTGATTTGATACCTTGGAGCAACATTATCCAATAGAAATATAAGGTGAATCCCATACTAATTTTTTTTTATTTTCTACTAGCCACATTTAAGAAGTAAAAAGAAATGGTGAAATTAAATTTAATAATATATTGTGTTTAACCCAATCTATCTGATCTGTTTCACTTCAACATACAATCACTATAAAAATTATAAATGAGCTATTTTTTTATTTTTATATGAAGTCTTTGAAATCAGGTGTGTATTTTACACTTACAACATATTTCAATTTGGATGATAAAATTTCATCAGAAATACTTGATTTGTATTTAGATTTCTTAAAATTTACAGTTAAAAATATAGATTTACATATTCAAGTTGTTCCAAACACACTTAAAAGTTTTCCGATAACTAAATTGAGTATTAATTTAGAACTTTTATTTTGAAATAATTATGCTCTCACAATAAGTTGCAAAAAATACTAAAGGAAGTTTCCACAAACCTACCACCTAGCTTCTCCCATTGGTGACATCTTTCATGACTATAGTGCATTGTCAAAACCAGAAAATTAGTTGACATGATACAATTAACTGGACTGCAGATCTTTCACCAATTTGCATACACTTGGTTTTTTGGGGGAGTGGCAGGAGTAGGTCTTTGTGATTATGTGGCATTTAATTACTTGTATAGATTTGTATAACCACTACCACAATCAAGAGACAGAACTGTCCAATCACTACAAAGGAAGTTCCTCATGCTGCCCCTTTATTGTTACTTCCTCCCTCCCCGTACACCTACACCCTGGCAACTACTTATATGTTCTTCATTTCTGTAATTTTGTCATTTTGAGACTGTTATATAAATGCAATTATATAGTACGTAATATCTTGAAATTGGCTTTTTTTCACTCAGCATAATGTTCTTAAGATCCATCCAAGTTATTGGGTATATCAATGGTTTGTTCCTTTCTATTGCTGAGTAGTATTCCATGTTATGGATGTACCACAATGTGTCTAACTATTCACCTCTGAAGAACATTTGATTTATTCTTAATTTTTGGCTATACAAATAAAAGCTGATATGAATATTTGAGTACAAGTTTTTATGTAGATATAAGTTTTCATTTCTCTGAGATAAATGCCCAGGAGTGTGATTACTGAATCATGTGATAAATGTATGTTTAATTGCCAGAATGATTTCCAGAGTGGCTGTACCATTTTACATTCTGAACAATAATGAATGACAAATCCAGTTTATCAGCATCCTCATCAGCATTTGGTCTTATCAAAGTTTTTTATTTTAACCATTTGAATAGGTATGTAGTAGCGTCTCATTGTGATTCTAATGTCTAGTGATGCTGAACGTCTTTTCATGTATTTATTTGCCATCTATCATCTTTGGTGAAATGTCTGTTCAAGTCTTAGACCATTTAAAAATTGGACAGTTGGATTTTTACAGTTGAGTTTTGAGAGTTCTTTATATGTTATAGATATAAATCCTTTGTTAGAGATGTGATTTGCAAATACATTCTCCCAGTCTGTGGCTTATCTTTTCATCCTCTTAACAGGGTTTTTCACAGAGCAAAAGTTTTGCATTTTGATGAAATTCAATTTATTGATTTTTTTCTTTTATATATTGTGCTCTCAGTGTCATGTCTAAGAATTCTTCACCTAACCCTAGGTTATGAATATTTTCTCTTATGTTTTCTTCTTAAAGTTTTATAATTTTACATTTAAATCTAATGTCCAATTTGAGTTACTTTTTATGTAAAGTATGAGGTTTAGATCTAAGTTTATTATTATATTTTTGCCTATGGGTGTCGGATTTTTCCAGCACCATTTATTGGGGAAAATATCATGTTTCTCGGGTCCTACAACCACCCAAGTTCAATGGTCCCCTGGATAAACTCACAAGAGCAGGCTTTACTCAAAGCTAAGGTTTATTACAGCAAAGGAAAAGTACAGACCAAAAGCAATAGGAAAAATATATGCATTGGACAGAGTTCAGAGAAGTCAGGCATAGATTTCCCATGTGAAGCCACACAGGATGTGCTTTCTCTGTATCAGTGAAGTATAGGGACATGTGCAGAATAATTTTGCCCAGGGAAGCCTGTTCAAATCTCAGAATCTGAGGCTTTTGTGTGTAGGGAAACAGCTCTGTCACGGCCATCTAGTGACAGGCCACATAGGCAAAGGCTTGACCTGCAGTTTATCTGAGTGTTAGCAGAGCTTCTTGTGATCCACTCAGAACACGAGAATAGGAGGCACTTTTTGTTTTGGAGTCATCCTTTTTGGTATGAAGGACAAGGAGCACAGATTGCTAGTCCTTTGTCTACTCTTCCTTTCTCTCTTAATGTACGTCATAAACTGTCTGAATCTAAAAATGGATCATTGTGTCTATTTATTTATTTATTTATTTATTTATTTATTTATTTAATTTATTTATGTTTTTCCATTAGAGTTGACTTGTGTCTTTATTTGTTGAATCTGCCAGGCCTAAGCCATTCCTCACACTCTGCTGAATGGCTTCTCCATCTTTATCAAAAATCAGTTGGATATATTTATGTTAGTTCCTTTTAACAGCTTTATTGGGGTATAATTGACATACAACAAATTACACATAAGTAAAGCATACATTTTAAGTTTTGACATATGTATACACCAATGAAACCATCATCACAATCAAGATAATGAATATACACAAAAGTTTCCAAGTGCCCTTGGTAATCTCTCCTTACCCTCCACCTCCAGACGATCACTGATCCGTTTTGTGTAACTTTAGGTTAGTTTGTATATTTTGAATTACACATTGGATTGTACATCTTTGTGGCTTCTTTCATTGAGATAATTATTTTGAGATTCACCTATGTTGTTACATATATCAATAATTCCTTCTCTTTTATTTTCTTAGTATTTCACTGTATAGGCATACAACAAATTGTTTTTCCACCTACCTGTTAGTGGATGTTTGGGTTATTTCCAGTTTTTAGCTATTATAAATAAAGCAACTATGAACATTGACATACAAGATTTCCTATGTATATATGCTTACTTTTCTCTTGGGTAAATATCTAGGAGCAAATGGCTGAATCATTGTATAAGTATATGTTTAACTTTTTAAAAAAGTACCAGTTTTACAAAGTGGTACCATTTATATTGCCACCAACTGTTTAAGAGGGTTCCAGTTTACTGGAATTCTTAGCAATGCTTGGTATGGCCATTCTTTTTAATTCTAATTGTTGTGTAGTGTTATTTTTTGTTTTAATTTCCACTTATCTAATGACCAATGATGTTGAACCTTTTTTCATGTGCTTATGTGCCATTTGTATGTCTTCTTTGGCGAAGTGTCTGTTCAAATATTTTGTCCATTTTATATTGATTGGGTTGTTTATTTTCTTCTTGTTAAGTTTTTAGAGTATTTTATATATTCTGGATACAAGTCCTTTATTAGATATATGTTTTGCAAACATTTCCTCTCAGTCTGTGAATTGTCTTCTCATTGTCTTAAGAGTGTATTTCAAAAAGCAAAAGTTTTTAATTTTTATGAAATCTAATTTATCAATTTTTTAATGGATTGTGCTTTTGGTGTCATATCTAAGAAATCATTGCCTAGCCCAAGGTCATGATTTTTTTCCTGTATTTCCTTCAAGAAGTTCTATAGTTTTAGTTTTTTTATTTAATTCTATGATCCATTTTAAGTTAATTTTGTGTATGGTGCAAGTTATTTTTTTGCAGATGAATATCCAGTAGTTTCAGCACCATTTTTTGAAAGGTTATTCTTTTTCCAATGAATTGCTTTTGTACCTTTGTGAAAAATCAGTTGTCTATATTTGTGAGGGTTTATTTCTGAACTCTCTATTTTGTTTCATTGATATATTTGGCTGTTTCGATATCAAACCACACTGTCTTGATTATACTGTAGCTTTATAGTAAGTCTTAAAATCAAGTAGTGTTAACCTTCCAAATGTGTTCTTTTTTCCAAAGTTGCTTAGGCAATTCTAGGTCATTTGCATTTCCACATGAATTTCAGAATCAGCTCATCAATTTCTACAAATATCATGCTGGGAATTTGAAAGGGATTGTATTGAATCTATAAATCAATTTGGGAAGAATTGTTAACAATATGGAGTTTTTTGACCCATGAATAAGGTGTAAACCACCATTTAGATTTTCTTAGTTTCTCCCAGTAATGCTTTATAGTTTTCAGCATACAGGTTTTGCATATCTTTGGCTTGACTTTTCTCTAATTATTTAATATTTTAGATGCTATTGTAAATGATACTTTAAAATTTCAATTTTTCATTGTTTCAATTGTTCATTACAAGTGTTTGTTTTATAAAAATTACATATTAATGTGTGGCTTAAAACTTTACTAAACTCATATATTAGTTACAGAAACTTTTTAGAGATTCCGACAAATTTTCTGCATATGAACAGATTATCTGCAAGTAAATAAAATTGTACTTCTTCCTTTACAATTTGGGTGCTTTTTATTGTATTTTCTTGCCTAATTGCTATGGCCAGAGCCTCTAGTACTGCGCTGAATATAAAGGGTGAGAATGGACATCCTTGACTTATTACTGATGTAATAGGGAAAATACGCAGTCTTCTACCATTAAGTATGATGTTAGTTGTAGGTTTTTTCATTAGAAGTTTCCTTCTAATTCCTAGAATGCTCAGAGTTATCAGTAATGGATGCTGGATTTTGTCAAATGATTTTTTGTCAAATGATTTTTCTGTATCCTATGAGTTTCATTTATTAATTTGTTAATGTGGTGAATTCTTTTGATTTATTTTCAAATATAAATCAACCTTGCATTCCTGACATAACCATACTTGCACATTATGTATTCTTTTTATATATTGCTGGATTCAATTTGTGAAAAATTTCATTTTGGATTTTTGCATCTTTCATGAGGGATATTGGTCTGTAGATTTTTCTCATCTCAGTATAAGGATAATGCTGTCCTCGTGGAATGAGTTAGGACATATTCCCTTCTTTCCATTTTCTGGAAGACTTTGAGTAAAACTGATATTATTTCTACCTTAAGTTTTTGGTAGAAATCACCAGTGAAATCATCTGAGCCTGGAGTTTGCTTTTTGAGAAGCTTCTAAGTGCAAATTCAATTTCTATAATAGGTTTACGGCTATTCATGTTAGTCCGTTTGATCTGAGTCTTCAAATTTATTGACATAAATTTGTTCATAATATTCTCTTATTACCCTTTTAATATTTGTAGAATCTAAAATGTTGACTTCTCTTTGATTTCTGGCATTGGTAATTTTTGTCTTCTCTTTTTCCTGATCCACATAGCCAAAATTCTATCAACTTTGCTGATTATCTGAAAGCACCAGCTTTTAGGATCATTGAATTTCTCTATTGATTTTGTTTTCTATTTCATTGATTTCTGCTTCTTACTTTGAGCTTAATTTTTATCAACTTTTTCTAGTTAATAAAGGTAAAACCTGATGACATTGATCTAAACTTTTTCTTTTCTTATATATATGCCTTTGATGCTATAAATTTTCCTCTACTGTTTTATGGCATCTTACCCATTTTGATATCTTGTCTTTTTGTTTTCATTTAGTTAGAGATACAATTTCCCTTTCAATTTTTTTCTTGGACATGTGTTATAAATGTGTTATTTAGTTTCCAAATGTTTGGGGGATTTTCCAGATATCTTTCTGTTATTAGAATCTAATTTAATTCCACTGATGTCAGAACACATACTTTGTATGACACTCGAAAACACTTTTTCCTTCATGTATTTTAAAGCTTCATTATTAGTTGCATAAACATTTAGGATTGTTATATCCTCTTGATGAATTGACCTCTTTATTATTATCATCTCAGGTAATATTATTTGCTCAGAAATCTACTTATCTGTTATTAACATGGCCATTCATCTTTCCTGTATCTCGTGTTAGCATTAGTTAACTAGGCTAATTATTTTCCTATGGCCACCACAAAAAAAAAATTTATCAAAATCTTGATGGCTTAAAACAACAGATATTTATCCTCCCAGAGTTCTGGAGATAAGAAGTCCAAGATCAAGATATAGACAGGACCGTATTCCTTCCAGAGGCTCTAGGGAGACTCCATTCCTTGCCTCTCCCAGCTTCTGGTGTCTGATAGCATTCTTTGGCTTGTGGCTGCATCTTTTTCTCTGCTCTGCCTTCCTATCGCCTCCTCTGTGTGTCTGTGTCCAGTCTCCACTGTATCTCTCTTATAAAGATATGTGTGATTGCATTTATGGCCCTGTGGATAAACTTCTCCTCTCAAAATTCTTAAGTTAATCACATATTTGCCATATAAAGTAATATTCACAAGTCCTGGGAATTAAAACATAAATATATCTTCGGGGGAACCATTCAGCCTACTATACATGGTATATCTTTTCCTATCCTTTTATTTTTAATTTTTTTGTGTATTTATACTTATTTATTTATTTTTTAAAATATTTTATTTTTTTTTTATGTTTTCCTCCCTCCCTCTTCCCCTCTGGTAACCACTAGGCCATTGTCCATGTCCATAGTCTCTGTTTGTTTGGCCTATTCATTGGTTGCTTTTAGGTTTATATCCCACATATAAGTGATATCATGTGATTTTCAACTTTTTCTCTCTGACTTATTTCACTTAGCATGATTATCTTGAGGTCCATCCATGTTGTCGCAAATGGCAGTATTTCATCTCTTCTTATGGATGAGTAATATTCCATTGTATATATGTATCACAGCTTCTTTAGACAATCGTCTGTCGTAGGACAGACATTTCGGTTGCTTCTATGTCCTGGCCACTGTGAATAATGCTGCTATGAACATCGGTGTACAAATATCTTTTCGGATATGGGTTTTCAAGTCTTTGGGGTAAACACCCAGTAGAGGGATTGCTGCATCGTATGGATACATCAATTCTTAGTTTTTTGAGGAACCTCCATACTGTTTTCCGTAGTGGCTGTACCAATTTGCAGTCCCACCAGCAGTGTATGAGGGTTCCTTTTCCCCCCACATCATCTCCAGCATTTATTGTTACTTGTCCTGTTGATTATAGCTATTCTAACAGGTGCGAAATGGTATCTCATTATGGTTTTGATTTGCATTTCCCTAATAGCTAGGGATGCTGAGCATCTTTTCATATATTTGTTGGCCATTTGTATGTCCTCTAGGGAGAAGTGTCTGTTGAGATCCTCTGCCCATTTTTCGATTGGATGGTTTGTTTTTTTGTTGTTATTGAGTCGTATGAGTTTTTTGTATATTTTGGATATTGGGCCCTTATCAGAGGGATTGCTTGCAAATATATTTTCCCATTCAGATGGTTCTCTCTTTACCTCGTTGACAGTTCCTTTAGCTGAGCAGAAGCTTTTTAGTTTGACGTAGTCCCATTCATTTACTTTAGCTTGTACTTCCCTTGCCTTAACGATACTTGAGTTTAGTTCCTATGTTTTTTTCCTATGCAATTTATAGTTTCAGATATTATATTCAGGTCCTTAATGCATTTTGAGTTAATTTTGGTATGTGGTGATAGACAACAGTCTAGTTTCATTCTTTTGCAGGTGGCTTTCCAGTTTTCCCAGCACCATTTATTGAAGAGGTTTCCTTTCTCCACTGTATGTTTTTGGCCCTTTGTTGAAAATTATTTGCCCATATAAGTATGGGCAAATAAATATGGGTTTACTTTTGGACTCCCGATTCTGTTCCACTGGTCCGTGTGTCTGTTTTGCTGTCAATACCATGCTATTTTGATTACTGTCACTTTGTAGTATAATTTGAAGTTGGGCAGCGTTGATGCCTCCAGCCTCATTCTTTTTTCTCAGGATGGTTTTGGCAATTAGGGGTCATTTGTGCTTCTATACAAATCTGATGATTTTTTGTTTTATGTTTTAAAAAGTTGCCGATGGGATTTTGATGGGGATTGCTTTAAATTCATATAATGCTTTAGGTAACAAGGTCATTTTAACTATGTTTTTTCTTCCAATCCAAGAACATGGAATATATTTCCATTTCTTTGTATCTTCTTCGATTTCTTTTAATAGGGTCTCGTAGTTTTCATTATATAGGTTCTTCACATGTTTTGTTAAATTTATTCCTAGGTATTTTATTCTGTTTATTGCAATTGAAAGAGAAATTATTTTTTCCACTTCTTTTTCTGACATTTCATTATTAGAGTATGGGAACGCTATGGATTTTTTAAAATTAAGTTTATTGGGATAACATTGGTTAATAGAATCATATCATTTTCAGGTGTACATTATCATTTGACATCTGTATATTCTATTGTGTGTTCACCATCCAAAGTCCAGTTTCCTTCAGCTACCATATATTTGATCCCCTTTATCCACTTAACACTCACCCTATCCCCCTCATATTTAACTCTCTTTACCCCATCTACCTCCGCCTTCCTCCCCCACCCCACTAGTAACCAGTACTCTATAGTCCTCTGGTAACCACTAGTCCATAGTCCATGTCCATGAGTCTCTGTTTAATTGTCCTGCTCATTTGTTGCTTTTAGGTTTATATCCCACATATAAGTGATACTATGTGATTTTCAACTTTTTCTGTATGGCTTATTTTGCTTAGCATGATTATATCGAGGTCCTTCCAGGTTGTCACAAATGGCAGTATTTCATCTCTTCTTATGGCTGAGTAATATTCCATTGTATATATGTACCATAGGTTCTTTAGCCAATCATCTATCGTAGGGTACTTCAGTTGCTTCCATGTCCTGGCCACTGTATGCTATGGATTTTTGAACATTGATTTTGCATGCAGAAGTTTCACTGTATTTGTTTATTATTTCTAGTAGTGTTCTTGTGGAGTCTTTAGGGTTTTCTACATAGAGAATCATGTTATCCGCAAATAGTGACAGTTTGACTTCTTTGTTTCCTATTTGGATACCTTTTATAGCTTTCTCTTGCCTGATTGCTCTCGCTAGGACCTCAAATGTTATACTGAATAACAGTGGTGACAGTGGACAGGCTTTCATTGTTCATGATCTTACAGGGAAGGTTTTTAGTTTTTCTCCATTAAGTAATGTTGGCTGAGTGCTTGTTATATACGGCCTTTATCATGTTAATGTATTTTCCTTCTATACCGATTTTGTGAAGTGTTTTTATTATAAATGGATGCTGTGTCTTGTCGAAGGCTTTTTCTCCATCTATTGATATGATCATGTGATTCTTATTTTTTAATTTGTTTATGTGGTGTATCACATGAATTGATTTGCATATGTTGAACCATCCCTGTGCCCCTGAGATGAAGCCCACTTGAACCTGGTGTATAATCTTTTTAATATGTTCCTGTATTCGGTTCGTTGGTATCCTATTTAGGATTTTTGCATCTGCGTTCATGAGAGATATTGGTCTGTAGTTTTCTTTTTTGTATGTTATCTTTACCAGGTTTTGGTATCAGGGTAAAATTGGCCTCAGAAAATGAGTTGGGAAGTATTACCTCCACTTCCATTTTTTGGAAGCATTTAAGGGGAATCGGTATTAAATCTTCTTTGAATGTTTGATGGAATTCACTGGTGAAGCCATCTGTCCTGGACTTTTAATTTTTGGTAGGTTTTTGATGATTGTTTCAATTTCTATACTGCTGATTGGTTTATTTAGATTTTTCAATTCTTCTTGATTCAATCTAGGAAGGTTGTATCTTTCTAAGTACTGGTCCATTTCTTCTAGGTTATTAAATTTGGTGTTATATACTTTTCCATAGTATTTTTGTATGATCCTTTGTATTTCTGCAGTTTCTGTCGTAATTTCTCCCCTTTCGTCTCTGATTTTGTTTATTTGTATCCTTTCCTTTTTTTCTTTAATGAGTCTATCCAGGGGCTTGTCAATTTTATTAACCTTTTCAAAGAATCGGCTCTTTGTTGCATTTATTTTTTCTATTTTTTTGTTTGTTTTCAAATTATTTCTGCTCTAATTTTGATTATTTCATTTCTTCTGCTGACTTTTGGCTTCATTTGTTCTTCCTTTCCTAATTTTTTTTTTTAAGATGAAGAATTAGGTTGTTTATTTGGGCTTGATTTTGTTTTTGGAGGTAGACCTGTAATGATATGAATTTTCCTTTTATGATGACTTTTGCTGTGTCTCAAAATTTTTGATATGTTGTACTATCATTATCATTCGTTTCTATGTATTTCTTGATCTCTCTTTTTATTCTCTGTACCTTATACTCTTCAGTATCTGTATTTATATTTAAAGAGTGTTTATTGTAAACAACATGCACTTGGGTCTTACTTTTTTATCCAATCTGATAATCTTTCCCTTTTAATTGAGGTGTATGGTAGATAATAATGAACCTCCCAAAGATTTCCATATCCTAATCCTGTGTTACTTTACATGACAAAAGGGACATTGCAGATGTGATAAATTAAGGATTTTGATATGGAAGAGTATCTTGGATTATTGGGGTGAGCCTAGTGTAATAACAAAAGTCCCTAAACTGGAAGGCAAAAGGGTCAGAGTGAGAAGGAGAGGTAATGACAGAGCAGAGGTTTGAGTGATATGCTTTGGATATTGAAGAAGGGGCATGACCTAAGGCATGCGGGCAGCATTTAGAAATTGGAAACGGTAAGGAAACAGATTCTTCCCTAGCGCCTCTAAAATGAACATAGCCCTGCTGACACCTTGATTTTAGCTCAATGAGACTCATGTCAAATTTCTGACCTATAGTACTGTAAGGTAATAAATTTGTGTTGTTTTAAGCCACTAATTTTGTAGTAATTTGTTACAGCAGCCATAGGAAGCTAATAGAAGGTATTTAGATCATTTATATTTAATGTAATTATTGATATAATTAGATTCAAATCTTTTACTTGGCTATTTGTTTTCTCTCTGTACCATTTGTAGTTTGTCCTTTTTTCCTGCCATCTATTAGGTTAATTGAATATGTTTAAGTTTTCGTTTTATCTCTTTTATTGGCTTTTTAGCTATAATTCTGGTATTTTTAAAATTAATTTAGTGGTTGCTTTAGGGTTTATTGTATAGATCTTTAACTTATCATAGTCTACCATCAAGTGACATTCTGTTCACTTCACAAATAATATAATAACCTTACAATAGTGTGCCTCCATTTCCCCTCTGTTGGCCTTTGTACTATGATTTTCAGATATTTTACTTATGCATAAGTTATAAAGACCACAATCCACTTTTATGAATTTTAATTAAATAGTCAATTATATTTTAAAGAAATTTAAGGAATAAGAAAAATATATTTACTCATGAAGTTCCTGTTTCTAATATCCTGTATTACTTTGTGTAGATCTTTATTTCCATCTGGTATCATTTTTCATCTGCTTAAAGGATATCCCACAACATTTATTATAATCAGGTCTTCTAGTGATGACTTTTAAAATCTTTTATATGTCTAAAATGTCTTATTTTATTTTATTTTATTTTTTTTACTTTTTAAAAGTTGTGGTAAAATACACATAACATAAAATTTGACACCTAAGCCATTTTAAGTGTACAGTTTAAGTGTACAGATTAAGTACATTCACATTGTTATGCAACCATCACCACCATTCATCTCCAGAACTCTTTCCAACTTGCAAAACTGAAACTCTATACCCATTAAATAACTTCCCATTCTTCCCTCCTTCCAGTCTCTAGCAACCACTTTTCTACCTTATATCTATACATTTGACTACTCTTGTATCTCATGTAAGTAGAATCACGCAGTATTTGTATTTATATAAATTTTCTCTGATAAAATAGCTCATGCAGTTTCTCCTGATTAGATGCTGGCTGACACATTTATTCAGGTAGTTTCATTATTAATGCAACATTGTGACGGTATTTAGAATCTTAACGACATGGATTCAGCTGTCCCTTACTAGCTGTACAAGCAAATTACTTAATCACTCTAATCCTCAGAATATTACCAGGTTAAAATGGAGAGAGTAATACCTACTTCCCAACGCTTTTTGTGAGGACATATGAGAACACCTGACACATAATAGGCATTCAATAGATATTATTTCCTTTTATTCATTTCTTCATCATCATCCTTTAAGCACTTAGAGCTATCTATCTCAGCAGTAGCCTCCCAGAGTATTTCTTCCTCTGTCTCCCTGTCAATTCCACACTGTGATGTGACCCTTTTTCTTGGGATTCTTTAAGGCAAAAGTTTATCTTAAAAAATAATAAAATCTCATTTTTAGTTAAATTATAGTAGCTTAGTGTGAAGGTAATGGATATATGTTATGTACCATAGTAGGGTCAATAAAGGACATATTGTTAAGGGAAGACATCGTTTGGTTACCCCAACCTAGCTCACAGAATGATCTCTTCATGGAACCAAGTTGAAGGATGTCTAAATTGACTCTCTTGGTACCATGAAGACCATTATCAAATCTAATACTTAATAATGTCAACTTTTTAATTATCTGGGTATAAATATTCCTCATCACCATTTAAATACCACCTGCATTACTTATGCCCCTATAATACTAGAAACTTTTGTTTATTCAGTCAGACGTATAGTTTTTTTATCAGCGGTTCTCAACCGGGGTAGTTGACAATAACTCGAGATATTTTCAGTTGTCTCAACTGCCGGGAGTGTGTTACCAGTGCCTAATCTGTAGAAGCCAGATATGCTGCTAAACATTCTACAATATACAGGATAACCCTCCACAACAAAGAATTATCTAGCCTAAACTGTCAGTAGTGCTGAGATTGAGAATCCTTGGCCTAATCTGAGTTCAAAGAGAAACGTAAATCTGTTGTGCTGCATTACATGGTAGAATGTAATACCATGCTCTCCAGGACTAGATACTATTGATTTGGGGATTTCATGTGCTTTTGTTTCCTCTTTTTTGGGTATAAAATTGGAGGTTGAATATGTCATATAAATATTCTTAAATGTTGCTTAGAGCAGCAGAGTGTTTTTAGGTTTCTACCTTGTTTTCTGCTAATCTGATAAATCAATTATTTTATACAAATTAATTGCATTGGTGGGGTTTTAACATTTTTTACTCCTTTACTATCCACCAAAATTAACTGAGATACATTAGTGGTTTTTAAACTGTATTTTGCAGAATGAGATGTTTCATGTGTCTCCTTAGAGAATGGATAAGAGCTAAGAAGTCAAAACTTTGGCTCTCGCCTTACCTTAGTCAGAGTTGCTCTGTTTTATATTTTGCATGTATGTATTCTCTGTGAATTTTTTTGAAAAAAAAAATCAACTCCTAAAAAATAAGTTTGAATAACAGTATATATAATAAGTAAGTGTATTAGTCAGGGTTCTCCAGAAAACAGAACCAATAACAGATGTGTGTGTGTGTGTGTGTGTGTGTGTGTGTGTGAGAGAGACGAGCGGGATTATGAGGAATGAGGAACTGGCTCGCACAATTGTGGAGGCTAAGAAGTCCCAAGATTTGCTGTCCATAAGCTGGAGACTCAGGAAAACCAGTGGTGTAGTTGCAGGCTAAGTATAAACTGAAGGCTTGAGAATCAGGGAAGCCAATGGTGTAAATCCAAGTCCAAAGGCAGAAGATCAATGTCTCAGCTCAAGCAGGCAAGCAAGAAGCAAAAAAGGGTAAATTCCTCCTTCCTCTACCCTTGTGTTTTATAAAGATCTTCAAAGGATTTGGTGATACCCACCTACATTGGAGAGGGTGGATCTACTTCACTGATTCCACTGATTCAAATGTTAACCTCATCTGGAAATACCTTCACAGGCACACTCAGAAATAACATTTAATCTGAACATTCCTTGGCCCAGTCAAGTTGACACATGAAATTATCATAGTAAGTTATTGAAAACTTGAATATAAATTTAATTTTTAATTTTCCAATATACTAGAAACATATAGGGAAATCTTTTGAAAGATTTTCATGAGAGTGGGATAATTAAGGGTGGATGAGCTGAAGAGCCTTTTAGGGCCTAATGATATCAAGATTTGGGAAAGTGTTCATCAAAATGTCCCCTAGTCCTTGGAGTTGACTCTAGAATCAGAGAATTCCCAGATCAGTGCTTGAAAACTATGATTCTGCAGGCTCTCAAAAGAAGTGGAGTTATAAGACTGAAAGGGAACTTTCCAGAGAAGAATAATCTTACCTTCATCCCTTAGGGATGTTAGTAGCGTAGAGGAGGTGTGATAGGACTGTAGAAGGACCATTCTACCATTTCTTTCACTGTTCTATGTCTCAGCAGCAAGATATAACTTCTGCATAGCCTGAGTCACTTGGGATTATAAACTGCTTGAGGGCAGGAACTATATTACTTTCTTTTTTGTAGCTCCTTTAGCTTCCTAACACAGTTCTTTAAATACTTCATATGGTAAATGAGTAAATAGATGGTAAGCAGCCAGGTATCTTTTTTCCTACTACCTCTTGCCCCTACTCTTTGAGCTCACTGGGCCTGACTCCAGACAGACTTGTGAAGCAAAACCAGTTTGTCTTTGGTGTCCTTAGCCTACCAAACATTCCCTTTAAATTACGGAGAATCAAGTGCTCAGTGGTGTGTCCTCCTACCCAAGATCATTTCACTCTGCAATTCTAGAAAGGCCTGCTCTTCCCATGTGGCATCCCATGCCTGAGACCTCTCCTAAGCCTCCTCTAAGCTTCCTCTTTATGTGTTCTATTCGTTGTTCTTTATAACAGTTCTACAGGGTTAGGGTCAGGCCACTGAGGGATGAGGATTACAGAGAAGAGAGCCTTCAAGCTCTTCCCTCGGCATATAACTAGGATATAAATACTTCCCATCATCTCTTATCATATCTAAACACTGAGCCCACCCATATTGGACAGTACTTACCCACCTTCCAAGCCTCTTTTGCCCTCTCTAAAGTAAGTTCTGTCCTCGGATCACTGTATCTTCCACTACTTGTTGTTCAAAGTTACTGTTGTCCAAGTCATTATATTGAGAAAAGCATAACCCTCTGCCAGAGCAGCCAGTTCTCTCCATGTGGGAATTATCCTGTCCTACCTGGCTCACAGGAAGTAAAAGAAACAAATTATTTTTTTTTTAAATAATGGAGAATCAATATTAAGGATTTTCTCCTTCCTTTGTTTATCAAATAAATGGCCATCATAAGCCACTAGGTATAACTAGATTCTGATAACAATGACCTCCTTGGTTTGTTTTCTGTTAATTTCATTAGCAAAATTTCATTAGCAAAAATATATGAAGAATCGTAAATGGTTCAGTAACAAAAGCAAACAATAATCAAACATAGTTAAAATTAGGCAGCTTTTAAATTACCATTGCCAAATGTTTCCAGGTTTCATTTAAAGGCAAAAGCAGCTTAAGTACCAGATGTGAACATAAAATAATATGATTATTTTCTAAAAATAAACCTGAGAAAGTATGCCCATCCAAAGATATTATCTCTCAATTAGTGTACCCACCTCAAGAGTCTGTGCCCTTATTTTAGTGGTATGGCTGCAACTACTTGTCTTTGAGGACTAAAATTAGTTTTAGCTTGGGTTTGATGCCCCTTTTCTGGGATTCCCAGGCATCCTGTGCTTACATCTGTCAAAGCACTTGTCACAATGGATTGTCTGTCTCCCTCACCTGGCTGAGTGCCCCCTGAAGGAAGGGATGTCTTGTTTGATTTTGTATCCCTGGGGCCAAGCATGTACAGGATAAGTTGCTCAGGAAACATTTGCTAGTTGATTGAAAAGTATCTCTGCATCATATTTTTGGCCCACCTTCAATGATAGAAAATCTTTTTTCTTTTAATGGAAAATGTGAATTTTTTGGAGAGCAGATGGTATTCAGAAAAATGTTGGGCAAATATAGGTATTCATAAAACTGATAATGCTGCCTTTATTTAAAAATGAGCTTTGATCATAATGTATTGACTACTTTTCTTCTGTGATTCATGAACAGGCTCTGAAAACAATTCCAAAGAAGGAATTACAGAAAGTTTTGAGCAATAGAAGCTTCCCATGGAAATATTTTTGAAAGACTACATTAATTTATATGTTTAAGGTCCAATATATGTTTAGAGAAAAATCAAACAAATAAATATTTGTCTTGAAAATTATTGAACACCTACTCTAGGGAGTAGAATATACTGTTTAGAGGTTAAGAGCATTGCTCTGGAGCTGGACTGGACTGCTTGAGTTGAAATCCTGGCTCTGCAAACTAACTTAGCTGTATAGCCTTATAGAAGTTATTCAACCTGTTGGTACTTCGGTTTCCTCATTTGTTAAAAGGGGGTAAATAGTATCTCCCACATAGGGTCATTGTGATGATTAATTGCATTAATCACATAAAGTGCTTAGAAAATAGGGCCTGGTACATAGTAAGTATTCAATAAGAGTTATTATCACTATTATCTTTATCATCATACTGATGTTTGAAGCACTATGTTAGATAATACTAAAGATACAAACAAGGTATGCCCCTCCCCTCAGGAAGTTCACAGTCTAATTGGAAACATAGACATGTAATTTATAATACAACTTGATGGATGCTCTCAGAAATGCCAACTGTCTTGTGGGAGAAACACATGATATGGGGAGGGATTTAGTGGCAATAACATCTTAGTACAGTTCTATAAGCACAGAATAGCCTCTACTCAAGTCAGAACATTGTATCCTGAGAATATGAGAGCCATTACAGCCAGATGCTTGATATTCATGACGGTGATGCAAACAGAAGGACCCGAGACTAGAGATAACACTCTTTTGGTAAAATACTTCTATTTTTTTTAAGTAAAAGAATGGTATGTGGTGTTAATGTCTATGAAAGTATTAAATGTTCCTCACTTCACTTTGAATAGAAACCAGTCTGCGCAGAGAATTCATAGACTCTATTTTCAAGTAAAATACTGGTTCCCTTTTTTAAACTAGAGTTTTCCTCTCTCAGAAATAGTTATGAAGATGACAATTTATATTTCAATCAATTATTTTGTATGATTCATGAAGAAACACTTTAAAAATAACTTTGTAATAAAGAAAGAAAACTGTTTATTCACAATTGTGATTCATCATAATTATTTTTGAGCATTTGGTAAATCTTATTTCTGTGAACTTTTATGTATGTATTAAAAAACCCTTTCAGAGCTTGTTTAAGGCCTTTCTTTATGAATTCTGCAAAATCTTCACTTTGTGAGAAAAATGGGCTTGAGGTAATAAGCATAGTATGAGACAGTGGGTTATATATGTGTTCCTGCTCTCTTCTCACTTTTTCAGTTTCTTTTTCTGAGAAGTTCAAAGAAGTCAAGGGGTTATTTTGGGGAATTAAAGTAGTTGCAAAGAAACAGCATGTGCCTGTAACCCTTCTAATGTGGCATGTTCTGTGATTCTGAGCCCAGGAGCTGGGGCAAGCAGGGGGTGGAGTGTGTATTGAAAGGTTTCTCTTTCACAAGAGAAGAAAATGAGGTTACCATGCCAATTTTTAAGAAGAGACCAGTGATGGCGCCACAGATGTCTTAAAAAGGGGAAGAGAATATGGCAGTGGTAACTGGAGCCACACGCTATATTTGGCATTTGTTCCAGATTTGCTTAGTTGAACTGAATTTTCCGCTTAAAGTTTGTAGTTACTATTTTGAGGATGGGCAACATACCATTCCGAGTTGTACAGAACGAGTACACAGCTGTCATCTTCATTTTCCCTCAAAGGCTATTAACAGTTTGTCCTAAAGTGAAAGATTTTATTCTGCTAAATGGACCTTGAATAGAGCAATCATAGAATATATCAATATTAGAAAGGAAATCTGCATTCTGAACATGTGTATGATTAACATCCTTTCTGGACACTAATAATGATACCTAGAATTTCCAACTTTACCTGGAAGTTCTTAAGGGTTCTGAAAATGAAATTTGCACTAACTACAGCTACTATAATCTGTGTTGCACTTCTAACATCAAGGTCTTTTTAAAAAAATCAAAGATAGACTTCAATGGCAATTTGAATTATGTCGTTCTTTCATAATATTTCAAGGCATCTCGACCTCCTACCCTTGTGAGCCTCTTGTCTCCCTCCTTACTTTCCCATAGGTCCCCCGGACCCAGGCACCTTCAGTCATGATGCTACCCTCAGGGCTACCCAGGTCCCTTCTATGTTGAAATGCCCCACCTGTCTCCCCTCTCCAGGCACTGCTCCCACTTTATAATCACAATCCCTCCTTCATGGTCCCTCAACCTTCAAATACCCATGAATGGTGGTTTGTTCCCTCAATGTCCTAATTCGAGCTTTTGAAGGGCAAAGGTAGAAGTTCATGAATCCTTAGTTGAAATTGTGAAATGTTATGCATTTGTAGTGGGGAGTGTCCACAAATTTATTCAAATTCTCAGAGGTCAGTATTCCCACAAAAATTAAGAAGTATCATACTAAAGTATATAGTTATAGTTTTCATTTGAAGATTATTTTTATTTTAACAGAGATCTCCTGGAAATAATCCTTTAACCTAAAAAGAAGAGTTTGTAATAAAGGAAAAGCAGGCTCCATGGTGGGAAATACATTATTTGGAAGAGGATTTTTGTGATACCTCACCACGTTAGATGGTTAACTACTTTGTTTCTCTGTTTAACAATGGTGACAGAGGGATTTATGCCTTCTGTTTCACCCTGCGGTTACGGCCTTAATGAATACTAAGATATATTTTTAAATGTTAACACAAATGCCAAAATGGGATGGGGAAACAATAAGTCCACTTTGATTTGAGCAAACATTTATTGGACACCTATTATGTATAAAGCACAGTGCTAGGTAATATAGCATAGGAAGATGAATAAAATTCTATATAATATAAACCTTCTAGAACCTGACAATCCTTATGGTAGGGGAAATAAATAGACAAACACATATATAATATTAAGGTAAGACAGATTATGAGATGTACTGCTATATAATATGAGAGAAGAAGGTGTTAAAGCTAACTAGAGATCAACTAGGAAGCTTTAACCAAAAGTAGAAATGAACTGCTAAATCAGCTGCTAAACCCCTGGGCCTTCCCCTTCTCTCATCTCCTTTTCTGAACAACTACTCCTTCATCCTTTTTTTCTTAAACAGATTCACAAATTAGGCCTATTTAACTTTAAACATTTTTCTCTGTCTTTTTTATTAGGAAATATGTCAGACCTAAAAGAAGATATATAAAAAATTACAATAAATACCCATGTGCCCACCACTCAGCTTAAGAAATAAAACATTACAGATATAGTTGAAGCCCCCTGCATGACACACACCAGAGTTTTTCTCTTTTACTAACACCTCCTGCTTTTGAGTAGTGGCTCTCAATAAGCCCCATCTTCTGGTATTCATCACCTCCCCTTGAGTGTAGGCTGGACTTAGTGACTTGATTCTAATGAGTAGACTATGACAAAAGTGATGGGATGTCACTTCTGTGATTAGGTCCAAAAGATTGTGACTTCCATCCTGCTGGCACTCTCTCTTGCCCACTCACTTGCTCTGATGAAACCTGCTGCCATGTTGTGAGATGCTGTTTATGAGGGGACCCACAAAGCAAAGACTCAAGGGAGGCCTCCAGCCAACAATTTCTGAGGAACTGAATCCTGCCAACAACCATGTGAGTAAACTTAGAAGCAGATCCTCCGCAATAGAACCTTCATATGAGACTGCATCCCTGGCTAATGCCTCAATTGTAGCCCTGTGAGAGGCACTGAGGCAGAGGATCCAGATAAACCATGCCTGGATTCCTGAAAATGTATGTTTTAAGTAGCTAAGTTTTGGGATAATTTTTTATACCACATGATAACTAATACATCTTACAAGAGGTAAGCACTATCCTAAATGTGCTGTCATTCTCTTATATGTCTTCACATACATCATTCCCATTCATGCCTATACAAGCACATACATACTATATATAAACATAGTAAACATATGTACTATATAAATATGTATATTATATATACACACATAGTAATTTTATTACATGTTCTTAAAAGTCATATAAATGATGTTATAATATTCCTATCCTTCTGGAATTAGCTTTTTTCTTATTTATTTTTTCACTGCCACCACTCAGTCTTTGCTTCGATAGGAGCTCTTTCTCTATGTCTCAGCCCAACCCTTTCTATCCAGTTCTGTTTACCTGCAGTAGTCTCAAACAGATGAATAAAGCCTGGTCCTACTTTAGGTGAAGCCCAGCTTCTTCCCATATTACTCTCTAAACCAAAATCCAGAATATTATTTGGCCATAAAAAGGAATGAAGTCCTTACTGATACATACTACAAAATGGACAAACCTTGGAAATATTATACCAAGTGAAAGAAGCCAGTCATAAAAGACTGCATATTATATGATTCCATTTATTCGAAATGTCCAGAATAGAGACATGCATAGACAGAAAGTAGATTAGTAGTTACTTAGGACCGAAGGGAATAGGGAATAGATAGCTAAAGGGTATGAGATTTCTTTTTGAGGCGCCGAAAATGTTCTAAAATTGGTAATGGTAGCACATATCTGTGAATACACTAAAAACCATTGAATTGTATATTTTAAATGGGTGAATTTTTTGGTATGTGAATTAAATCTCAGTGAAACTGTTGAAAAATAAGCTGGGGGTATTCATAGGGCTCATCTTGTTCGTTTTCTATCTCTCCAGGATCAATGTCTTTGTTGCCTAATATCTAATGTCTTGAAAACTGTTGTATCACATTGTCTTTCTTTTTTTTTTTTTTTTTTTTAAGTAGGGGGGCGGTTGTTTAATGCAGGAGGATAAATACAAATCTTATCACTATTCCATCTTCACCAGAAGTAGCAGTCTTCAATGTTTTAATTAAGGAAACTGAGGCCAAAAGCAGCTAACTGGCTTGCCAAAGTTCATGTTACTTAATGGCAGAGTCAGGACTATAACCAAGATTTTCTGATCTCTAATCTGAGATTGAGACAGTATTGCTTCTTGTTTGTCCAACTTCTGAGGCATCTTGCTAACAGAAGGTTAATTAACCAGTCATAAACAAAGTAAATGTCTGTGACTGGAGAATCCCTGAAACATCCAGATCAGTTCTCCAACTTCTCCTCATTTGGTAGGTACTTACTGCACACCTATGTGAAATACCTTTGAGGAGACATTCCTGGGGACAGGAAAGTAGGTGCTACCATCTTTGGCAACAAGGGGCTCACTATCTATTTGAGAGAAAAGGCTACACATGAAATAATCTCTATGACTCAATCATGTTTACCTGTAATGTAATGAATGACTCACTCAATTGTGCAGCCCAAAGAGTCAGGACTGGTCATAGTGTGTGGGCTTTTATCAGGAAAGCCTTCTGAGAGAAGAGAGGACTGGGACTTCAAAAAATGGCAGCATCCCCTGATTGGGCAGGGTAGTAAGGCAGGGCAGTAAGGTAGGACATTGTCTCCACAGGGTGTGTGTTAAAATGCACACAAGGCCTTAGAGGGTTCTTGGCAGTAAGAAAATCCTGAGTCTTGGCTTTGGGGAAGGAAAGGGATGTTGTCCTGGGCAGAGGGAAGACATGAGGGATTTGATGAGAGTCCTATGGTGAGGGGATGACTAATAAAGCCAGTCCTTTCACACTTCAAAATCAAATGCTCCCAGGCAGTTTTTAATAGGAAACAGGTGTCTTCCCAGGTTATGAAATGCTAGGTTGTCCATTTGAAGTTACAGGATAAATATTTCAGACCCTAATCATTCAATCTTTCATGGAGCATGTATAGAGCACCTGCTATATACTGGGAGTTGTGCTAGGGGCCAGGGATTCACAGATGTATAACACTAATGGCTTGCCCTAGTTCATGATCTGGAGGGGAAGACTCTTGGACAATTGTGACAGATTTTCTTAGGGAAAGGTGCTCTTCCCCACTTCATTCCCTCTGTCAGTCATCAGGGTAAAGGACCCAAGGCCACAAAAACTTGAAGAGGTTTTCACTGAATGTCAGTGTGGCAGGGTACACTTCCCTAAGACTAATCTAGAGCTTTCTTTAATAGCCTGGCCCCCAACTCACCACCTTTGGGAATTCTTTCCTGTATCTTCTTCCCCATACCCCCAACAGCCTTCCTGAATTACAGTGATATGTGTGGGCATTGTTTAGCTCCCCTATGAAACACAGGCCTTTAAAGGGGAACATACAAACCTGGTGGTTTTCTTCTACCTGCCTAGGGATGACTGTCTACAAAGGACCTTCCCATCCCTTCTTCCTCTCTCTTTTGCAATTCTTTGTATGGCCTCCCAGGAGATTTCTGCTCTTTGGGCCAGTTGTAATGCTTGTGGTGCTGTGATGCCAAGGACAATGAGAGATTGCATTCCCCAGGTGATACCCTGCCCCACCTCCTCCACACACACAAAGAGTGACTTGGTCTGTTGTTGGCCTTCTAGTCCACCATGTCACAGCCAGGCTGGGCTGTGGGAGCACCCTGAAATGAAGCACACACATGAGTGCCATGTCCCTACGGAAGCCAAAAGTCCTGGAGTCAAGAGCACAAGGTCCTCGAGTCGAGTACCTCTTGCTATTCATGGAATTGATGTGAGGGGCAGGGGACTGTCAGTAGCCTTGGTCTCTTGGGACTTGACCTTGTATCACATATCTCAGGAGGGTCACTGCACAGGTTCTATGACCTGAAACCCAGCCTTAGGAGTAAGGTACAATGTCAGGGCTCCATCTTTCCTGTTGAGCAGTAAATGCAGCCTTGCTGGGCCCTGGTTTTGGGTGAGCTGTCACCACCAAAGACCCCTTTCCACTCACAGCTCGCCTTGTTTGTTGGCTTTGAAGCAAGAATAATATTGCTATATTACCCTCTGCTTGTGCAGGGCCTTACCATTCACAGAGACATTTCTTCTTATTCATCTTTTTTTTTTTTTTGATAGAAACCACTTTAATAGACCATTTACCAAAACCAACAATAAGTATCATTCTAAACAGCAAAACACAATAAAATTACAATTAATATCGGGAACTAAACAACCTTTTTATCACTATGCACTCAATCATTTAACAAATACTTTTTTAGCACCTATTTTGGGCCACAATATTGTTTTATGTTCTGAGGAATGAATAAGGAAGACAAAAACTATGACTTGTGGAGCTTATATTTTTCTGGGAATTGCTTTTTTCCTCCTTCTTCATCTTATTGATGCCTCAGGATAGCCATATTATGTGAGTTTTTCATAAATTCACCCTCTTCCTTCTTCATTTTTCCTGTCCTGCTGGTTTTATAACTCAGTGAATTTCAATTCCCCTACCCCCCCAAAAAATGTCTTAGCAGTGCGAGCATCTAAGGAAAAAAAAAAACAAGTATACTCATGCATCTTGATTGACAGTTTAACTCTGATAACACCACCCTCAGCCAAAAGTAGAGTTTCAGGGGAAAATCTCTCTAAAGTCTTTGAGTGTATTAAGGGGTCAGAAACCCAATTTACCAAACAGATCATGAGAGAGTGGTTATTCACAATTTGAAGGTATACTTATTTTAAAAGAGATTCATAAAGTTACTGAATTTGAGTGACAATGCATTTGTTCTATTTCTCTGGGTTTTCAGATAAGAGCTTATAGAAAGAAAGTGACTCATTCTATCCCACAGCTAACTAGTGGACAAGCCTAGGACTTGGACCCACTCTTTCTGAGCCCTGGCCTCATCATTTGAGCCTCATTGCAATGGAAGAGTTTGCATCCAGGTTACTCCTTAAACACTAAGTAAAATAGAAGGAAAAGAATGTCTTGAAGTCCAAGGGTGCAAAGCCATAGTATATTGGCAACCAGTTAAAAACTCAGATAAAGTACCTCTGAAATTATTATATGCTGCAAAGCAGTCGAAGGGGAAACAGGACTTGAATTCCTTAAGGGGGATTTATGCATAAAGATCTAGAAACTCATCTAACAGCATTTTCTGGAGGAGTGAACAGGAGATGTCCGGGTGGAAAACCAGTCCTGATTGGATTCTTTCTAGCTGTGGGACTTCATACAAATCACTTAACCTTCGTCAGCCTCCATCGCTCATCTCAAATGAAAAAAATGATGCTAATAACCTGAGTTATGCCCAAAGAGTCAACTGAGGTCATCCAATCAGTCCCCATGTCAATTATGTTTTATCCTAAATGTCTTCTGAACTCTCCACTTCTCTCTATCCTCACTCTTCTTTCTTTAGTTCACCTTTCCTGGTTTCTCCCAGGCTGCATCTTTTTTTCATTCCACTCTCCACATTGCAGCCAAAGAGATCTTTCTAAAAGGTAAACCTGGTCACATCACCAATCTGCTTAAAACCCTTTAATAGCTTCTTATTACTCTCAGGATAAAATTCTAGCTCCTTACCCTGGTCTACAAGGCCCTTCATGTTAAGGTACCTGTCTGCCTCTTTAGGGTCTTCTCACATGGCTCCTCTCAAATTCTAGTCTCTAGCCAAAATAAACTAGTAGCTATTTCCCAGTGAGCCAACCTCTCTCACTCACTTCCAGCCTTTGCAGTAGCTTGTTCCTCTACCTAGAACACCCAGCCCCTTCTAACGCCTCCTTTCTTTCCCATAACCCTGTAATCCTGTAGAATTCTGTGTATATTACCTACATGGGAAGTTTGAATTGTTCCTTCTTTGTGCCCCACAACACCCTTATGCTTCTGTCTTCTTAGCACTCATCACTCTGATTGAAACTGCCTTTTTCCTTGTTGGTTTCTCCCAGTTGAATTGTAGGACTATATCTTACTTATGTTGAATGAATGATGAATGTTTAAATGTTTTGAAATCCACAGCTTGCTACACAAGTATTAAGCATTATGTAATATTACCCTGTTCCAGTTGGTTATTAAATATTGTTGGTCTACTCGCCCATTTGATAACTAGTATCACATTCCAATCACATCATTCTGGTTCTTTCTTAAGCCCAATACTAATAAAGGTTACCACTTCCTGAGCATTTAAACTGGACTAGGTTCTGTGGTAAGATTTTAGATGTATGATATCATTTACTCATCATGGCAATCTTATAAGCATCATTCCCATTTTTCAGAAGAAAAAACTAAGGCAGGATCAAAGAGATTAAGTAGCTTGTCCAATATCAAATAGCCAGATTTTGAATCCTGGTACTTTGAGTTCAAGATCCAAACCTTAATTCTAACCATTTCCTAGTTCTGCCAAAGTCTTCAGATAAGGGCACTATTAACAGTGTAAAAAGTAACTCGCAGAATGGGAGAAAAAAATATTTGCAAATTATATATCTAATAAGGGATTAATATCCAGCATATATGGAGAATTCTTAAAACTAAACAACAATTAAAAAAAAAACCTGATTTGAAAATAGGCAGAAGACTTAAATAGACATTTCTCCAAAAGAAGATATACAAATGGCCAATATGCACATGAAAAGATGTTCAACGTCACAAATTATTAAGGAAATGCAAATCAAAACTACCTTATACCAATTAGGATGGCTATTATATAAAGAAAATGACAGCGAATAACAAGTATTGGTGATGATACGGGATATTGGAACCCTTATGCCTTGCTAGTAGGAATGTAAAATGGTGCAGCCACTGGGAAAACAGTATGGCAGTTCCTCAAAAAAATTAAAAATAGAATTACAATATAATCCAGCAATTCCATTTCTGGATATATATCCAAAAGAAGTGAAAGCAGGGTCTAGAAGAGACATTTGTACTAAAGTTTATAGCAGTGTTATTTACAATAGCCAAAATGTGGAAGTGACCCAAATGTCCTTTGATAGATGAATGGATAAGCAAAATGTATATGCATACTGTACAAAGGAATATCATTCAGACTTTGAAAGGAAGGAAATTCTGACACATGCTACAACATGAATGAACATTGAGGACATTATACTAAATAAATTATGTCAGTCACAAAAAGACAAATGTTGTATCATTTCACTTATTTGAGGTACCTAGAGTTGTCAAATTCATAGAAACAGAAAGTAGAATGGTGGTTGCCAGGGGCTGGAGGGAGGAGAGAATGGAGAGTTGTTGTTTAATGGGTATAGAGTTTTGGTTTTGCGAGTTGATAAAAGTTCTAGAGATGGATGGTGAAAGTGGTTGCATAATAATGTGAATGTACTTAATATCACTAAACCATACCCCTAAAAATGGTTTAAATGGCAAATTTTATGTTTTGTATATTTTATCACAACTTATAAAAGATCTAATATTTAAACCATTTCCCAGTCCCGCCAAAATCTTCTATTTCCTTCTGATGAACTTTTGCTGCTTTCCCTCCAGATAACCTGCTTTTTATTTCTTTTTCCTCCTAAGACTAGACTGCTCTTTGCCAGGATCTCTAGAGCCTCTACATTGGTCAGTGCCCCTGATGAGGGCACGGCCCAGCTTCAGGCTCTTAGCTCACTATTCTGAGAAGAAAATGCCTCTACTCCAAAGGCAGTCAGCACATATTTTACTCACAACAGTTGGCAGATGGCTGTAGATCCCTTCTGTTCCCAGAAATCACACTGGGACTAATTGCACTGTGCATTTTCCATCACTGGTAGCTAATCCCAACAGTGACGCTGGGCATCGTTATTAATAGGCAAAGGACAAAGAGAGAGGGGAAGTGGCTTGGGCTGAGTCACACAGCAAAGTTAGAATTCTGAGCTCCCGGCGACTAACCTCGTCCTGGGCTCTTGTCCCACACACTTGGCCACTCCAGAGACTTGCTGCTTTTTGTACTCTGACCAATAAACTCTCTGGCTAACCAAATGGGTCTGACTCGTCTTGCAGAGAAATGAAGCAAAATCTTCCTTGGGATGTTATCTTCTGATCTTTCTGCGTCTACTGGTTGGCAGGAAACCAGAGTCCCCCTTCTTGCTGAATGACATCTTTGAGTCTCTGGACTCTCAGTTTTCCCTTCGTAAAATATGGAAAGGAGTTATTGATGCCCACCCCCAGAGAAACTGGATGAGCTAGGGAGAGAAGGATTGGGGTGCATTTATCCAATCTATTCTGCATTATCCTTTATACCGGTGAACCCTAAACCTGACAGAATACCACAATTGCATGAGTAGCCTTCAAAATACAGATTCCTGGGCCTTGACCAGCCCAGATGACTTGGGTTTCTCCTCCTTTGTCCTGGCTGCATGGCCCCCAATGTGAAGGGGACCCCCTTGAGCTGAGCAGCGGGATGGTCTTTAACTTTTCTACTTAAATCCTCTCCAACCTAGTTTAAAGGCATCTTCTCCATGAGATGGGAAACATTTCAGTTTGTCTCCTCTGAGCACTCCCTTAGACTCACTGTCCCCAATTTTGGTACTTCTCACATACTACCTGTTAATTTCACTTAACTCTTCAAATCTTTGCCTCCTGTGTTCTCAGTTAGCTACTGGAGGTTAAGAACTGTGTCACACGCTTCTCTTATTGCCCTACAAATGCCAGCTCCATTAGCACATAGTATATATTCAATAACTATTTGTTGACTTGCAAATCTTGTGATTAGGAAATCTGGAATAATTTCTTACTTATGAAGGGAGGTGTTCTGTGTCCTTTGGAAGCTTTCTGATCACATGGTAAGAACTTTAAACAAAGAGACAGGAGCCTTAGCGTCCAATTCTGGCTGTGTCACAAACTCCCATTGTGACCTGAAGCAAATCACTTGCCTTCTCTAGCCCTCAATTCCCTCATTTGTGAAACCAGGCCTGATCTGTAATGTTTCTTTTAGCTCTGGGTTTGGGCTACTCTAGATAGCAAGAGGCAGCCTTTTCCGTGTCAGTGCTATTAATGCCCACAATGCCTTTTTTCCTCTATAAGGACTGTCTATTTGATGGGTTACCGCCAGTCTGAGAAACTCAAGAAAAGAGCAATTAAGTGTTTTGGCCAAGCTTCCATGCATATTATCTGTGTATGTGTGTATGGATTGCTCACTCCTCACACCAGACCCCTGGCTTTGACTGGATTCTTCCATCCCAGAGCTGTTTAGCAGTCCTTCCCAAGTATAGGACTGTCAACACTTAATTATCTGCATGCCCACTATGTCCTCTGTGAATGATGCAGGACAAAGGTATGACTTTCCAGTTGGATTTCCTTTTGTCCCTCTGCACACTGCCATCCAGGGCCAGAATTCACTGCCATGTTCAGTATGATCTGTTCAAATACTGTCCTCTGAGGAAGAGATGAAAGACACAAGACACTAATCCCTCACAGAACTTCCAGCCTGCCTGGGAAGTGGAGACAAGAACGTTTGGGAAAAAGATGTGCTACCATATGTGAGGGAGGACCTTGGAGCAAAGTGCTGCTTTGATACATCTCCAGTACCTAGAACAGTGCCTGGTACATAGAAGTTGCTCAAAAAATTCATAAACATAGATGAAAATTTCATGGTTATCAAACTTTTTATTTTAAAAAAGAGGAAGACTTTCTTCAATGAAATAGGTGGATATAAGGCTGCCCCAGCTGAAGGGAGCTAGGGTTGAGGCCTGCCTGCTGTCTCCTCTGGGCCCCAGAGAAGTTCCTCGGAGCCTAGTTGGAACACTTACTGCAGTCAGCTGGAAAGGAGATGTAGATCAACTCTTGCTCTTTTTCCTGGTTAACCTTAGCCACATGGGGATCCTAGCAAAATAAGTGCAGGTTTGAAGATCCTGGCCCTCCAGAGGGAATATTCGTATCTGAAAAAGTGTCAATCTCTCCTCTCCCCTCCCTCTAGGGAGCTCCAATTAGTAAGGGCAGAGGGGAGGAAGTTTTGAGTAGGAGATGTCTGAGTTGGTCCACAAATGTATACAATGTAATGTTTGTTTACTTTAAATAAAGAAAAAAAAAAGCCACTGTGGTAATGTTTTCCAGTATTCAATAGAAACCCATTTGGTGTTATCTTACAAGCAGTCAGAATTTGAAAATACAATGTAAAACCCTCATGAATCCTGTTCAATGAGTAGATGGTACTGCCTTTTGCACAGTGCACCCTGCATCACCCTGGCAGCTATTAACATTCCTGACCAAGTTCACTGTCAGCCTCAGGCACATGCAGCTGCTAGAAGGACTGCCTGATGAGAGCATCTCTACTCCATGCCTGCAGGACTGAGACCCTCTGCCTGACTTGGCCTTCTCCTTGTTTCTCCACCCATGATGGACAATGGAGGGAAACTAACCCAGGGGATGTGTACTGGTCCAGAGAGGAAGGCACATCCCAGATCTGCATCTGGAAGATAACTTTGAGTAACCAACATCTATTTTTTTAAATTTGTCAAATGGATAAAGCTCTTGAATTAAGAAATTTTCATCATTATTCGTCTTAAGGCCTTTTCATATAAATCTCTTTCCTATGCCACAGACTGTCCCTCCTTACAGGAGCCAGAATGGGCAGGTAGATAATGCTAGGGACCCTGCTATAGACTGAATGTGTCCCCCCAAAATTCATAAGTTGAAAGCTAATCCCCAATGTGATGACATTTGGAGGTTGAACTTTTGGGAGCTGATTAGGTCATGAGGACTCCCTCATGAATGGCATTTGTGTCCTTATAAAAGATACCCCAGGGAGATCTCTTGCCCTTTTCTACCATGTGAGTTTACGACAAAAAGACAGCCACCTATGAACCAGGAAGCAGGTTCAGACCAGACACTGAATCTGCCAGAGCCTTGATCTTGGACTTCCCAGCCTCCAGAAACAAATATCTTTGAGAAATAAATGTCTGTTTTTTACAAGCCACCCAGTCTATGGTATTTTGTTATAGCAGCCTGAATGGATTAAGACAACCCTTATTCAACAGCTGGGGAAATTTATGGGTAAAAGGAGCTCGCTTTAGATAGCATGTCGCTAGGAGCCCCAGCTTCTCCCCAACTGTCCCCCATAGCCACCTCTTCCACTTACTGGCCAGTTCCCTTACTTCCCTATCTTTAAAATCTACCTCAGGCCTGACAGGCATTTATCCACCCCTGCCCTTCCACTATTACTGCAGACTTCACCCCCTGTCCAAGCACCCATCCACAACATCTGGGCTAGTCTTTGTACTTAAGTAGTTGAGCTGGTATCGTTAAATCTGGTTTTACAATAGAAGCTACTCACAGTTAGGGCTGGAGGGAACCTTGGAGATCAGGAGATATTAAGGCCTCCCTGGAGGTCTTGCCCACGGTCTCACAGCAAGTTATGACAAAGTCGAGGCTGCAAACTAGGTTTTCCTATGTGTGCCTTATGCCTTTCTGGCTACATCCTGAGTTCCTCTCTTTTCTTGGTCCATTTCCCCTATGTGCCAGCTTTCCTTTTCTCCTCTGACCCTCTTCCTCTGTCCTGTCTCACCAGAGGGAGGCCCTAGGGATGCTGCACAGTACCTGTTCTCCGTGACCTTGGTGTTGACTCAAGGAAGGATTAACGACCTAAAGCAACATAAAGCCTGATGGAGCCTGTGGTCCGCAGCTCTGAAACATGACTTGATTCCAACTAAGATCATCCCTGACATTGGTTCAGAAGCCCAAACGAAGGCTCCCAGAGTTTAGGTCACTTGTCAAGGTCATTCAGCTAAGAAGTGGCCACAGCAGGAGACAACTGTAGGTCTTCAGGCCCCAGGGGCGGTGCTCTGCCCAGGGCACTGCTCCAGGCACTGCCCAGAGCCCGCAGATCCGGAGGCTGACTGAGCCAGAGGCAAGCCCAGACCCCTCCTCCCTGCTCCGGGCAGCATGACGCTGGGAAAAGTGCGTTATTCCTTTAGGTCTCTAAGTATTGCCTACTTATTTGTGTGTGTGGCTCATGTCCGAAGTGTAGGGGTGGGAGGGAGACAGTGTGTGGGCGGTTCACACTGGCTTTCTGGAATTAAGCAGGGCACCCTCGAGGCCCCCTAGTCATTGTGAGCCAAGCCGCCGTGGATTATGCGCCACCCTACCCCTAGCGCGCAATCCCTGACTATGAGGCGTGGGTTTTCGAACTATGGGGTCTGGAGCGGCGAACCTGGAAGCAACTCCGCCAGCCGCTGGAGTGAGCCAGGATTCGCGGACTTTCTCCGGAGTCACGCTCTTGGGTCTCGTCTTCCGCCGGCCATTCTCCCACGCCTCTAGAGTACCCACTGACCCTTCAGGCTGAGATCTCAAGGCCGCACCCATACGCTGGGCGGTCCCCAGGGCTGGGTGTGGCTCCAGTGCGGCGCGCGCAGGATCCGGCGTTGGGAGGGAAAGAGGTGAGGAGCCGGGCACGCGGGGCGCCTCCCCCGGGCCCAAGCTGGCAAGCGCATCCTCTAGGCGGGTTACCCACCTCCCAGTTCGCGCCGCCCAACTTCCATACCCACCCAGCCACTCCTCTGAGTCGCTCCCAGCACGCGAAACCATGTGCCTTGGATAACCGAATTCACTACTTTTGGAGTACTACTCGGGGAAGGTGGTCAGGGACCACAGTGCGAGGAACTGAAGCAGAGCTCCCAGGACTCGCGGATCGGGGCTGGGACAAGAACTGGAGTGCTTCCCAGGGACCCTCCCAACCCGCTTCCCTTCGCAGACAGCAGTTGTAGCCCTTAGAAGGGCGAGACTTGGGCGTCCCGAAAGACCGGGCGTACTGCGCGCCTTGAGGTACCGGCCTCTACAGGGAAGGACGGAGAAAGAGGGCTGCTAGCGAATGGCTGGCAGAAGGGACCTGTTTGCTGGCGAGTTTGGAGGTGGATGGGGTAGAGTTAGGAGCTGAAAGCCTGAGAGCAGACACTGGGGTTTTTCTCCCCGCCCTCTTCCGATAAGGAACCACATTTCCAGGGGGAAATAAGGCGGAGTGTAAACACAAACAACCTCAAAAAGAAGCCAAGAAAAGCGAAGCCAAAAGAAGCAAGCGCAACACTGTTACAAAACTGTCTGGTTTTGTAACAATTTCTCTGCCGCCGGCCAATGAACAGCGTGGCGGTGCGTCACGTGGTGCCGCTTTATATAACACTTTGCTGAAACAAGACAGTTATTAGGCGGCGCGGGGCTGCCGGCATGGAGCTCGGAGCGGCACGGCAGGGACTGGCGTGCAGCGGTGCGGCCGCGGTGGCAGCCCCGATTCCCTCCAGTCGCCGGTCCCTGCTCCGGGTTCTCGGCCCCTAGATGCCTCTTCCCGCGCGTTCCTCTATCTATGGATTCATTGCAGACTGGACAGATGCTGAGCTTGTCCGCTGAGCTCGGTAGCAACAACTTAGATCTGGCGGAGCCGGCTGCATCAGTGGCCCGTGTAGATACGGGCCCCCATCCAGAAGCGGCTACCGAAGGCCCCGCACCTGTACCAACGCGGGAGCCAGAGCTGGAGCAGCCTCCAAGGGCTTCGACGCCAGAGTGCAAAGTCCTGCTCTCGCAGGCCGACGCCCTAGCGTCTGGGGCGCGCCTCCGGGAAGCCTTCGAGGTGTACAGACAACTGTCAGAGCGGCAGCAGCTGGTGGCTGAGCAGCTGGAGCAGCTGGTGCGCTGCTTGGCTGAGAACGTCCCACAAGGCGAGGCTCCGGCGCCGGCGCCGGCGCCGGTGGACGGGAGCAGCGCGGCGAGCTGCGCGCTTGTGGAGGAAGAGGCAGGGGTGGCAACGGCCGCTGAGGCCACCGAGGTGTGGGACGGCTTCAAGTGCCGGAAGTGCCATGGATTTCTTTCAGACCCCGTGTCCTTGTCCTGCGGCCACACCTTTTGTAAACTGTGCCTGGAACGCGGGCGGGCAGCCGACCGGCGCTGTGCGCTGTGTGGGGTCAAACTTTCTGCGTTGATGGTGGCCACTGGACGGGCGCGCGGGACCTGGCGAGCTGGGCAGCAGGCGCCGCCGCCGCTGCGGGTCAACGTGGTGCTCAGCGGTCTCCTCGGCAAGTTGTTCCCGGGTCCGGCACGGGCGTCGCAGCTCCGGCACGAGGGCAACCGGCTGTACCGCGAGCGCCAGGTGGAGGCGGCGCTGCTCAAGTACAACGAGGCAGTTAGGCTAGGTGAGCCCACCGCGCCGCCAGGCGATGAACCCGCAGGGAGGTGGGGAATGATCACGCGCAAGGGAGCGTGGGACCGACCGGACTGGAGTGGGGGAGGGGTTTCTGAAGTTCGATCTCTGATTTTGTCTCTGTTCCTACCAATTTCTCTGTCTCTGTCTCTGCCTTTCTGTGTCTGTTGTTCTTTGTCTTTTCTGTCTCCTGTTACCTTCTGTATTTCTGCGTGTCTGTTCTTGTTTGTGGCACTCTGTTTCTCTGTCTTTTTCAGTCTTTCGCACATTTGTCACTCCGTTTCTTGCTCTGTGTCATCGTCTGTTTCCCTGCCTCCCCTCCTACCTCTGCTCTTACACCTGCCCGCACCTCCCCTGCGGGGAGAGGAACTTCGCACCCTTCCAACTCTCGCGCGGGCTCCGCTAGGCTCCCGCCAGCCGAGGTGTTCTCTAGGCGCCTGCTTCTGCCGTCCCGCCGGGCCCGGGCCTCCGTTGCGGCCGGGAGGTGTCCCTTCCCAGGCCGCGGCTCCGTGTAGGGTGGGTCCGGAGTGGAATTAGGTCAGGAGAGCACTGGTTGCATAAGGGCCACGAGCGGCCCGGGCCGGGTGGCCCCTCCTTCGCGCGGGCGGGCTGGATTGTGTAACGGCTGAGGTAACCGAAGTGGGCCACGCTCGCCTCGGAAACCATCCTGCGAGCCTGAAGCGGGGGGAGCGCTCGCGCCCCGCTGCCCTGTGACTCATTGTCACCGCTTCCTATCACACGATCCTCGGCTGAAATAGATGTCTCCCTCCGCCCGCCCGCAGCCTTCGCCCTTGCCTCGAACCCCTACCCGGCCAGTCCTGAGGACGACCAGCCCTGCAACTGCTCAGGGATCCCGGGGGCTGTGGGCTGCCTGCAAAGGTGACATGCTTCTGTCCCGCTTTCCCGAGTTACCTGGGGACAGATGGGTGGGCTTTGCAGGTTCAAGGGCAACGTGGGCAGCCCCACCCCTGCAGCCAGACTAGGACACCCGAGTTACCCCAGGGAGAGGTTCCCCTGACACCCTCGCCCCTGACATCTGGCCCCAGGAAGTTGCCGCTGAGCCGCTGGCCGGTATTGCCCAGCTCCAGTCAGCTGCCAGAAACACCTGGCTGGTGGGGAACGGTGATTGGCGAAGCGTGCCAGGATGGAGGCAGCGGGGCTGTGCAGACAGGGGTCTGGGATCCGAAGGTGCCCTGAGCCCGACTCTGACGGGTAGAGGAGGGGTGGGATGGAGTCTCCACTTGTTGAATCTCCACCCAAGCGGACAACAAGTAATGGGGGAGGAGGAGGAGGAACGAGGGCTGACTGGTCAAGACTGGCACCTGATGGAGAAGGGGACTCCCCCTCCCCCTCAAAAACACACTGCTCATGTAAGGCACATTGTGAGTTACCACTGGGCTGGCATATGCTGCAGAAAAGAAGGGACAGAGAACACTGTAAACACTTTGCTATTGTCCTTAGAGCAAGTAATGGGCACCCAAGCAAGCCCTGGACATACCCCTGGGGGAAAACAACAACAAAGCCTGTTCCTGCAGCAGAAGCTGGAGCCAGGTTACCGGGGAAGAGCAGGGCAATATGAAGGAGACAGGTAGAGGCCACTTAAGCCTATCTTAGAAGGCCAGGAAAGCCCTTCCCATCCTCCTCTGCTTCCTTGTATCAGCACCACTTTCCTGTTTTTTTTTTTTCTTGCATCATCAGAGCAGTAAGGGTGAAAATGTCAAGACCACTTGAGCCTTCTAAGAGGAAAGGGGCCTCCCCAGCAAAGAGTTTCTTTGTGCTGGAAGACAGCCTATCTCTCCAACTCATTATTCGAAGTCCCCTGCCTTTCAGGAAAAAGGAACCTGTCTCCCACCCCAGATTCAAAGTTTGACCAGTTAGCAATGAATCTGACCAGATAGCTGTGTGACTTTCAGCAGGTGTGTTCCCCTCTCTGGGCTTGATTTCCTTCATTTGAAGAATGGGTTGGTTGAGCCAGATGATTTCTAAAGGCCTGTCCAGCCTTGGCATCTACTGATTTAGAGAGTTGGTGAGAGCCACCCTCACTTTATTGTCAGAAGCCTCGCCTCGTCTGGGTTCATTCACATTTGGCAATCTGTAATGAGAAGATGGAGCCATGCATATGCATTTTCATTTTCTTCAGAGAAACTTTATATGTACTGGGTTTTGTAGACAGAGGTGTTGCTAATGGCACCAGAAGATTAATTTGAACTTGTCTTCCTGGTGGCCAGGATGAGGGTCACATCTGGCCACCTTCCTCACCCCTTCTGGGCCTGTTTCCTTGTGGGTGATACCTCACTCAGAAGCCAGGCTGGCACTTGCTAGTCATGTATAGCCACAAAGCAGGGTGCTAGGGTTTTCTCTATGTCAAAGTCACTGATGCACCACTGGCACCACAGGCTCTCTAAGGAACTTCTTGAGAGAGGGGCAAAAACTATTTCTTTATAGCTAAGGAAGCTCAGACCGAAGGTGACTGGGGATGTGGTTGGTGGGGCAGTATTAGGGCTAGAAATTAAGCCCTAATCCTTTGGGTCTGCAGTAGAAAAATCTTAATAACTTACCATCCTCATATAGTACTTATCACATGTTTGTTGCTGGGGGCCATTAATGAGGGCTTTTTTTCTCTCATTTTGGCAGCTCCAAATGACCACTTGCTTTATAGCAACCGGTCTCAAATTTATTTCACCTTGGAGTCTCATGAAGATGCACTGCATGATGCAGAAATAGCATGTAAGCTCCGCCCAATGGGTTTTAAGGTGAGTGTGGGATGGGAGGGATGGGAAAGGATTGTACTGTAGATAGAAATTGTCAGGAAGAGCTGCCATCCTGGGGGACAGGGGCACTAGAGCTCAAATAGAGCCAGGAGAAGGCTTTGCAAGGTAGCTGGGGATAGCTTGACAAAAAGTGACTCAGGTTGGAACTGGATTCTTCCCCAATTTGATCTGCAGAGTAGTTTGGGCTTTGTGACTCCAGAACATGGACTTGGGAGCCCAACTGCCTGAGTTTATGTCCCAGCTCTGCTATTTTTACAAGCTGTGTGACCTTGGGCAAATTATTTGACCTCCCTGTGCCTCATCTCCTCATCTATAAAATGGTGATATTTAAAACACCTACTTAACAGAGTTTGTTGGGGATTACATGAGCTAATCCATGTAAGATGCTTAGAACAGTGCCTGGCACGTAGCATCACGTAAGTGTTTGCTGTCATCATCACCATTATTTTCCAGGGACAGTAGAAAGAGGAAGGTAATAGAAATATCGCTGGCTGGTTGTTCCATCTGGAGTCCTTAATATAGTCGGTCAGCCTGCTAGTATCCACAAAAATTCAGATCACATGGAGGGTAGGGAGAAATACAGACTAAGCATCTCTCAGGATGCTAGAAGGCAAAGTGTCACTTTCTGCATCTCTTCCTGGCCTCAGGACTGGCCCTCAGCCACACACATGTCAATATTTGGTTTAGAAGATTAGATTTGAGCCAGGGACTACTTGCCAGCTAAGTAACCATGGGGAAGTTGCTTTACTCTCTGGACCCCAAGTGTCCTTGTTTGCAAAATGAAGCTATTGCTATCTGCCCCGATTGCCTCATAGGGATGCAGTGAGGGTCACAGGTGAGCATGGCCAAGGGGCCATTCCGTGAGCTATAAGACATACTGGATTTGCTGTAGTGCTCTCTCTACACAATGCCAGGATACCTTCCTTGGAAACTCAACTTATCCAAGTCCAGGTCCATAATCCCTTATCTGAATCCCATGGGGTCAGATGTGTTCAGAATTTAGAATGTTTCCTATTTCAAAAAGACCTTATATGAAGTAACACCCTCAGCAAACTCTGAACAATGCCCCATAATCAAACACACTAGTATTTCAGTAGCGTATTACATGAAAATTTACAGTAAGTTGGATAAAGAATAAAGCACACTTTATATCATTTTAGGATAGATTTTTCCACCTCATGACTTTTGATGTCAAGCTTATAAAAATATTGGATTATCAGACTTTTTTAGATCTGGGAACTTTAGATAAAAAACATTATGAATCTGCATACTGGGCAATTAGTATTGGAGTAAATCTCATATGTTCTTTCATGAGAAGGTTTTCATGGGTGATTATGGATTAGTATGTTCTCTTTCCCAAAGGACACATTTACAGTTTACTAAAAGTCACCAGTGTCTTAACCCAAAAGAGCTTCAGTGGGAGCATTTCAGGCCTTGTAGCAGTGCAGGTCAGGGAGCTGCTCTGAGGGGTAGGAGGACTTCTCCTGCAACCTTTTCTGCTCCCACCCTAAACCTAGGGCCTAAGGGTGGAGACCTCGATAGTGCAGTAGGAAGCAGGGCTAAGGGAGTAGTAGACCCTTTTGGATGAAATAGGAAAAGTGACTTCCCAGTGAAGGAAGAGTTGATGGTAGTATTAAATATCAGTTTCACTATCCCAAAGGTAAGTGGAGAGGTAGTGATGAGAGAACTCTATTGTCTCAGAGGTTGAGAAGACATTGAACTGATGCATATAATTCAAAACTACTTCACACTCCAATTTGCATATTTCCTACCATTACTATGTCAAATGCTCCTGTGGGAGTGGTTTACCTTTTGCAGTCCTATTCTAGCCAACCAGCCAGGGTTCAGTGGGGTTCTCAAAATATCCTGCAGGTGATACAGCTCTCACTGGGGTAAGCTGGCTGCCCTGAGCAGGTGGAGTATGTGGGTTGCTGCTTGTTAGGATTGGTGGGATCCCAGAGGCCTCTCCAATCTCCCAACACTTATCCTCCCTAGCCGCCCTGAAATGTCACACAAGTCTTTCTCCAGAGGGCCCTTGATAAACACTTGTGGGAGGAGCAATAAGCCATCAGCATCCACTAGCAGCCAGAGATTAGGCTCCAGGAGGAGGGTGGAGGACATGAGGAGAGGTCCCGAAGGGGTTTGGAGCAGGGGACACTGCTCAAGAAAACAGATTCCAGTGGATCCCTGTAGCCAGGTGGGAGCCTGAGGCACTGGGCCTGTAGCATGTTAGAAGGGAAGGCAGGGGAGTACTCAGCAGCCACAACCTGGATCATTTCCTTCACTAAGTTGAACTCAGGATCAGCTGTGGAGGCAAGGGAGTGGAGAGCAGTCCCTGAGGGGCAGCCTAGATGACTCAAGAGGAATGCCCTCCAAGCCAGGTTGCAAGGGCCACCTGTCCCAAGGCATAGAGAGAGGGCGGCCCTCTTTTCACCTCTTTTCATCTTTCTTCCTCTTCCTCAGGATGCTCCTCTGCTATCCCTAGAGATTCTCTCCCTGGGCAGTTGGGCTTGGATCCTGAGGAGCCCTAAAACTTCTTTATTCTTAAAGGCATGGCGAAGGAGTAGAAGTGAGCTGAGCCCACAGGAGTGAAAGCATTTGCTCAGCCCCTGCTTAGTCCTCAAAAGAGTACTGTCTTCTTTGTGGAGAAGGGTTTTCACCATTATGATGTTAGTTGTGAGTTTTTCATAGATGTCTTTTGTCAAGTTGAGAAGGTTTCCTTCTATTCTGTTGAGTGTTTTTTTATCATGAAAGGGTGCTGGATTTTGTCAAATGCTTTTTTGCATCTATTGAAATAATTGTTTCATTTTTATTTATTTTTTTTATTTAATTACTATGATCACAATTGTAGTTTTAGCTTTGCCTTTGAGGTCTGGAGAGGTCACATCCCTTATCTTGGGCCTCTTCTGAAAAATGATCAGTAAGTACAGATGGTCACTCAAGCCAGTAATGTGGACTAGGCTTCTGTTTGACAGACTAGTTAATAGGAGGGCGTATCTGGGCAAGTCCTGGAAGCTGGTTAGTATGTGCTCAACTCAGGGTTCTTGTTACCTGGTGGTCCCTCTAATACAGCAGTGGGACAGGTTGAGGAGAGGTAGTACTTCCCTGTAGTTAAGAATTTGGACTTTGGTGTCAGTCAGTCCCAGGCTCAAACCCTGATTCCAGAATTTACCAGCTGTTACTTTAAGCAAGTCACTTTTCTGGGTCTCAGTTTTGTCTTCTTTAAAATGGGCTTTGGAATAGTTAATTACATTACAGGGCTGTAGATGGGAAGAAGGCGAATAAGAATGGGATTCAATGCTAATGTTTTCTTCCAGGCACACTTCAGAAAAGCACAAGCCTTAGCCACCCTAGGCAAGGTGGAGGAAGCACTAAGAGAGTTTCTATATTGTGTGTCCCTGGATGGAAAGAACAAAAGAGCAAGATCTGAAGCCCAAAGGGTGAGTTGAGATGACATGAGGTCCAGCTGCCCAATGGGCTCCCACCTCTCTGTCTTCTTCAGGGAGGGGAATAAGGGAACTGTCCTCCCTGGCATCTGGATTCTTGAGTGAGTGGCTCCCTGGGCTAAGGGAACCAGAGGGAGACACAAGTACCAATTGATTTCCCCCAAACACTGTCTTCTTGGCATGTACAATCAATCGACAGTTCCTGCATTTCTGTAGGAGCCTGTGAGGAACATTCTTGTTCCTTTCTCTGGGTCATCAGTGCTACAAAAACAAAACAAAACAAAATAAAGCTAAACAAGTTAACATTGAGATGGGGACTCACTGAGGAGATTCTGGCTGTTGATGAGAGGTCAGTGATGCGGAGCTCCCTACAGTTATAGAACTTTTCTTTGACTGAGTCACAGTTTCATCAGCCACACTGTGAAGCCAGCTACTCAGAATGGATGGATGCTGGTTCCCATCTCCTCTGCCATATGCAGAACTCCAACCTTTAGCTCCTTTGCTATAAATAAAACATACACTGTCTCACAAATGTAAGTCAAGGACCATTACAATATAATCCAAATAGTCATTCCAGTTCTTGAATCCCAGAAGAATGTCGTTATTTTAAAAAGTTGCATGAAACACTGGAAGCATTAATGAAGGCTCAAGCATCCTCACTTCACAGACTTTGTTGCTTACTCTTCTGCAGTGTACTCTCAGGGTATCTGGCTAATTGGCCTGAAGTTGGGGTGGCCTCTGCTCTCCTTGTGCCCCACCTCCAAGTCACCACTACACCTCAAGTGCTTCTGTCCCTGCATGGTTTAGCAGAGAAGCAGATGGAGAAAGGGAGCAAGAGTCAGGACTGATTTCTGAAGGCTCCAGAAAGGAATCTTTAGCAAAATCAATGAACTAAAGGAAGTGGAACTCTGGAGATTCTGCCTTTGACAAAAGATTTCTTTTCTGGGAAATTGCTTTGACCTGGTTTGGGAATGTGGACAAAGTGTTCTTGAGAGGAGCAATGGTGGTGGAGAAGTATTCCCAGCTGTGGACCCTTCCCCAAATCTTAAGTGTAGTCCATGGGATGAATAATAATAATAGCTAATATTTATTGAGCATTTCCTATGTACCAGGAACTATGCTAGGGCTCTCTGTGAAAGATATAATTTAATCCCCACAACATCCCTATGGGATAAGTACTGCTATTTTATCCCCGTGTTACAGATGAGATGGACAAGGAAGCTGAGAGTTGGTGATTTCCCCAATGTCACACAGCTAGTAATTGGTAGAAGAGCATTCAAACCCAACTCCATCTGCTTCCAGAGTCTGCCTTCCTAGCTGCTCCATCCTGCTGTCCAGGGAGGACATGCCAGGAGTCTCAGCACTCACTGCTGGAGTTGGGTGGAGAGTAGCAACGGGACCATCCAGTTCTGGGGTGGATGGAGAAGGGAGATTAGAAGAACCTTGACTTTGGGAACAGAAAGTGCAAAGGCCAGCAGAGGCAGGTGTTGGGTCCAGCAGTAAATGGATACTTTATTCCCATTTGCCCATTTTCCAGGTGGCCTGAGAGGCTCTGGTATCATCATTTGGGTTGACCTCTCTTTCCAGCCACTCTTATAGACCATCTAGTGTCATTTCCACACCTACCTAACTGGACAGGGCAAGGCATTATGCTAAGCTCTGGAAATCCAAAGAGGCATAAGCCACAGCCTCAGTCCTTCCGGACCTTACAATCCTGCATGTGTTATTCAATGCAATATAAATGCCAGACAGTACAAGCTAGCATATGCCTATAATGAGTGTTCTGGAGTTTTGAAGCTGGGACAAGACTTTACAGGCAAATTTCCACTGAGTGTGATGAGGGCATGGCAGCCATTGAAGGGCCCTCAGCAGTGCTTATTTATTGGATTGTTCCATTTTCAGAGCTAAAGATTTGACAGAGACGGTCCAGGTTCACTTGGCATTAATTAGCTACCTTAGACACTTACAGACCTCAGATTCTTTTTTCCCCCCTTCTTGACCCATTTAGACCTTTCTAAGGATAACCCAAAGTGGAATTGGCTTTCATTCATGTGAAATGATTATTGTCACTGAAAATTGACCCCAACTTTTGTTTTCCAAAGCCATTAGGAAAGCCTAGAATGAGATCGTAGGTAGTAAAGGGAAGAAGTAAAGTACTGCTGTTGTTTCTGCCTCCCTTTCCCTTCCATATGTTCTGCCCTTTTATCCTTTTACCTTAGGATGTTGTGTGGCTGCTACTGAAGAGCATCTTCTCTTTTTGGGAGAATTTCAGGGAGACTGCTTCAGAAGTGGGTTGGTCCTGTTGGACCATGCAGGAGGTCTTCTGAGAGCCAATTTTGGCCCCTGTGGAGAAGGCGCCTCTGAAAGCTGGCATTTATGGTTCTGGGCACTATGAGTGCTTCCCACCTCACTCCTTTACCAACTTAGACCTGGGAGATGGGTTTCCCAGAGCTGGAAGGAAAGATAAGGATCTGTCTGAGGACTTTGGGCCTGAACCCTAGGCCTCTCACAGGACCCTGGAATGGATAAGTGTCTTAATTTAATTCTGTCCAGTGTGATGAGAATCTATTGGACATCTGTTATGTGCCCTCCAGAAGCTGGTCATCTGGTCAATGAGAAAGACATCTGTGACACAATTTGAGGCTAACACAAGACTGTGTAGTGTAAGGTGCTATATTATGGTGTAGTAGAGAAGATGAAAGGACAGGTGAGATAGGGAGGCTGAGGTAGTAGGGGAAGGCAGTACTAAAGCTGAGCCTTGAAGGCTGAGCAGGGTTTGGCTATGTAGCAAGTGCTGGCATCTGAAGGAACATCATGAAGGAACTGCTGAGGTCCAGCAAGGGAACAAATCAAACTGGAGAGAGTTTGGTTAGAGTTTCTGTCAGATTCTCTTGATCAATTAGTACCCTGACTATGTACCCTGAGCAAGGGGGTGGAGCACCCTTCAGTAGGTCTCCAAATACGATGGGGCCACATGGTGGCCTTGAATATGCTTAAGAAGCCAGTGACCTGTCCTACTGTGTTACATGTTACATACAATATATACATATGTGTATTCATAATCTCTGTTGGCACAGAATGTGGGTAGCTCATAGTATAGCCTGCACTAGAATACACATCTTTGACTCCCAGTCGTTTCTAGATCTCACTCAACCAGCTTATCCAATTGCAAGGGAACCAGCCATACACTGGAACCTGCCTGCCCCAGTACTAGTACTTGAAGTTACCTGACATTTTCTGGAAAACAAGGGTCAGAACTGGGGAAGAGAAGCTGGGAAAAGAGGAAAGGAGATTGGCTTCTGCTTTTTCTAGCACTTCACTGAGGAAGGGATTAAAGATCCAGGGATGATGCTTGGGGGAGGAGGGAGCAAAATGGACAGTCAGAAGAAAGAAATACTGAGGAACCTAGAAGACAATTATAGACATCTACCCACTGGAGTGTTATGGACATGACTCTAGGTCCCCCAGATGATATTTGTCCCTCGTCCTCTTCATCTTTTTCCTCATAGATAGGTTTTTAAATCCTACTGTGATATTTCTATAGAATAGTAGCACCAGAATAGGAGTTCTTAACTTTGGCTATGGTGACAGAGGCATCTGTGGCACCTTTTCAGAATGCAGATTGCTGAGCCACACTCCAGACCTGGGGAGCCAGGTGTGGGAACTTAGAACCTGGAGTTTTCATAAGCTCCCAGGTGATTGTATACACCCTGAAGTGAGGCCTCCTATCATAGTCTGTCAGGGTCTCTCTGGTCTAAGGCTTTCTCCTTGGAGTTTTGCCCTGCAAGCTCTGCCCTCTGCCCCTATCTACTCCTCCCCATGCAACTGAGCATCTGTTGAAACTTAAGTAGTGAAGTCTTCTGTTTTATGTCACAGCTTCTCCTTAGTTTATTTTCACCATCAGTCCCAGGGGATTCTCAGGAACATTCTCCCGATATCCTGAAGCTGTTGGCACCTCACCTTAGATTAAAGGAACACGTAAAGTCAATGGCTACTGAAGGCACCAGCCATAATCTATCAAAGTTGTCACAGGTAAAACTCAACCCACCCAGCTTGTTCGTGACTTCGTGATGCTTCGTTTGGCTGTTTTGTGGGCAAACTTGGGGAGTGAGCCCTACCTCTTCTGCTTCAGTTCCTGAGAAAGAAGAAATGGAGTTGTTAGTGGTTTTGTTCTTTGCTAGAAGGTTATTTCTTAAAACTGGATTTTAGGCATGGTCCCAGGGTTTACGATTTGTTACATTCATTTTTCAGTTCTTGCTCAGATCCAGCTGAGAGAGAGATTTGACAGAACTAGAGAGGAATTGGCCCACTTCACCTGGAGCCATTCAGTGGGGTGGCTTTGTCAGCTTAGGGGTGAAAACTGGGAAGAGGATCCCAACAGCCCCTCCTTTCCTGCTTTTTGTTTGTTTAAGCTGCTGGTCTTTGAGTGCCAGCTGAGTTCTTTGTGTAAAGACAAGTCCATTTGATCCCCAAGTGGAGGTAATTTCCTATTCCCTCACCGTGTCTTACACATAAGTAGACTTCTGGTACACATTTGAGGCTGAAGAGAAAAGGAAGCAATTTTGGGAAGTGTTAAGTTGCTGGGAGGAACACAGGTATTTGTGTCTTTCTTCAAAAATAAGGGAACAGAACCACGGAGAGCTGGACTCCAGGCTCTGGCTTTCCAGCAGAGGGCAAGTGGGCAGCAGCTGGGGCTCAGAGGTTCAGACCTGAAGGCAGAGATTAGTGTTGACTACCTCCACACCTTGGGGCAGCACACCTCCATGTGTGCCCTGTGTTCTTCCCCTGTGTGTAAGCCTTGGGATCTCCAGGGTTTCTTGGGTTCTCTGACAGGTGAAAAACCTAGATTTTCTCAGCTTCTTGCCCTGCTCTGGAGAAGGAATAAAATGCCGGTGTGCCCAACTCAAAAAAGTGTGTGTTGGGGGGGGGACCCAGAACTCAGATAACCTCTAGTGCATTTTAATAATTGTTTGAGATGATGAGTCCATGACTGAGAACAGCAACATTGAACCTAAGTGCCTGGAGTGACTTCTAATTGCAGCTTAATCCGACATGAAGAAAAAGAGCACCCCTGGCTTTCCATTGAGAGCCAGATGGGGAACAGGGATGGGATTTCCACCCAAACTTTGCTTTGCTAAGCAGTGTACTCCTGTGTAAACAATGCGCGGGGCTCATGGAAAGTTGAGGATGCAGCATTGTTATAGTGCTGGGGGGAAAAAAAAACCCTGAACTCCCCAGGTTAGAGACAGAAAACCCACATCCTTTTTCTCCTCACCTCATTGTTTTCTCCCAACTGTATGCTCCCCATTTTTCATCTGTCTACCATTTTTTGTAAGGGTTAGAAGAGGAACAAGAACATGAACATTTTGACCTATAGACTATGGATTTAGAGTGGAGAAGGATTCTCCAGGTAAATCCACACAAATCCTTGTCATTGGATTTATTTCTAGATCCATTTTCAAATTTCTCTCTCCTGGACAAAAATTCTTTAAAAGGCTAGAGGCAGTATTGATTGTTTTGGGAAATGTTTTTGTCTCTTTTTCAGACTTTTCCCCAAAAACCTAGTAAAAGGAATAATTTGTCCCTAGTTTGTTTGACCAGTATACTATGTAGCTTTGGAGCATGAGGTAACTCTGCAGGCCTGTGGACACACCTGTGTCAAAGCTTTACCGAAAGTCCTTTTGGAGCTGGGCTGTGGGGCTTGCAGATGGCCTGGAATGGCAGTGAGGGTAAGAGGAAGCACTGAGTGACATGTTTACTTCCCTGCATACTTTAGTTTCCCTAATGAGGTAACTAGGGAATGATCTGGATAGGAGAGGGAACTGGTGCTACACCTTACATCTATCCCTTTCACCACTACCCAAGGAATCTTTCCTCTACATACCTTTTTGTCCTTGCCTAGGGAAGTCCCCTAACTCCACCCAAGCTGGATATGCCTTTCTTGCTGATGCATTGTGGACAGAAGTGGGAAATATGCCTTACGACTGCCCCCCACCCCATTAAGCTATGTGTCCACTAAATGATCAGGGCTGTACAGTTCTCTCTCTGTCCCCTGTATTAGATTCTGATGTTTGGCTCTTTCTTCCTCCAGGAAAATCCAGAGCTCCCACATTGTTCTAGACAAGAAGAAACAGCAGCCAGGGGGAACTGCAGCAGCCCAATGAAACCAGCAAAAGTAAAGGGGGAAGGGCATCAAGGCAACATCAAAGATAAGAAAGGAGAAGAGGAGAAGGGGAATGCTGCCTCCATCAAGACTGGAAAATGCCAGGAAAAGAAAAGGAAACATTGTCAAGTTGAACCCCAAGACCAAGAGGTGTCTAATAAAGCCTCTAAGCCAGGTATCGACTCTACACAGGGAGAAAGGGGCTTAGAGGAGATGCCTGGGCTCCCCAATATATGCAAGTTACTTGCCCTCCATATGAGGGCTCCTCAGGCTCTGGTTGTGTGTCCCAGCTCTGGTACTTAGCTGTGCCACCTCAGAGTGACTGCTGTGAGAACATGCACAGTTCCCAGTGTACTGCCAGTGCTCAATAACAATTATAATGGAAAGCCAAGGCATAAGGTCAAACACAGTGTCAGTCTCAAGTAATGACATCAGATGCCCTTGATGGTGTCACTTCCTGTCAGACCAACTTCTCCCTATTCCCATCCCTGTTCCGGGAATGGAAGACCAGGGCCTCGTAATCAGGCCACACTCTGCTCATTCCTAGTTGTGTTCCTGTAGGTAGGCATCTGAGAAGCAGCAGCTGCAGCTTGATATCTTTCCAAGGGTGGTAGGCAGTGCCAAGATCCAGTATCAGCTCTGAGGGCCTGGCTCAGTCCATGGAGTTGCTGCTACTGCGTGAGGTGCCTGTTGCATTTAAAGGAAGTCCCCAAGGCTCCTGGATATTCCTTGACTTGCGCTTCTCTTTCTATCGGGCTGCTGGACACCTTGAGAGCCTACTTCAGGGTACTCCATTCTCATTGGATCAGGTGACCACTAAATCAGCTCTCTGGGAAGTGGGTGAGAGTGGCAAACTGAAAAAGTAATTGGGTTCTTTTTGCCTCAGAAGTACTGTCTGTGGAACCAAGGTTGGTCTATCTCTGACTTAACTGCTTTCTAAATCACAGATCCTCCCGCTGATCTGGGGGCCAAAACTGCTCTCAGTGTTCCCCTCGCATCTTTTGACGCATCTGACCTTGAATGCTCCCTATGTATGAGGTATGTGATGTGTGCTGTCACTTACTGCCTGAAGGGGTCTTCCTCTCTGGTGTGTAGAATCTTTTCTGCTGGTGATTTACTGCTTGGTTGGTTAGCATGTAAAAGCATGTTTCTAATGAAATGCAAATCATTTTGATTGTCACATGAGCTAACTTGTGTCCCCTGTTTGTAGACTGCATTCCCTGTACTCCTGACTTGGAAATATCTAGAGAGTGGGAAGGAAATGATCTACTTAGAAGTCACAACCTGATGGCCCACAGGAATAATGTCTTGTGTTTGGCCTTCATGGGATTTTCGTTGTTAAATGTGAATGTCTTGAGATGGGACATGCATTCTCCATTTGGTCATGGTCCTTGTCCTCCTCCCCACTGCTTTACACTAGCCTGTGTCACACATTTGCATTACTTTCCTTGCCCTTGTAGGTACATATAGGTTTATGTCCCTGAAACTAATTCAACCACTGGATCAAGATCTCAAAGCTCAAGCGCTAACGTCAATACCACAGGCCTATTATTTGGAAGCCAAGTAGAGGGCCTGGGTAGTTTTGTTTTGTGCCATGAACAGAATTAGTATTGGGCCTTTAATACCTGGCCAAGTATCTCTCCTTCATTCAGTGCCATATCATCTTTATTTTCTCAAACTGCTGGAGAGGCAAATTATCCACAAATTATCCCCACTGTCACACACACGAAAAAGGAAACTGCTACAATCATGGCTTGTGTAAAAAAAATTACTTTCATTTGTTTCATGTCACAGCTATGACTTTATGGCTAAGAGGAGGAACTCCAAATGGCCTGGGTTTGAAACCGGGCTCTGCCACTTACTGGCTGTTTGACCTGAAGCAAGTGACTTTCTCTGCCACTGTTTTCTCATCAGTAAAACAGAAAACAGTGGTCTCTACCCTATAGGGTGGTTATAATTAATCAAGAAAATTTACTTACAACTCTTAGAATCATGCCTGACATATAGTAAATACTCAATAAATATTAACTGTTTTTTTTTTCTTCTAGACCAGAGATTCTATGGACTTGAGGTCCATGGACTCCTGAGGAGGTTCTGTGTATAGAATCTAATAGATCTATGAATTCCCTGTTGTATGTAGTGTGTGTGTGTGTGTGTGTGTGTGTGTGTGTGTGTGTGTGTGTGTGTGTCCAGGACAAAGCCTGCAGCTTTCAGTTGATTCTCAAATGTGTCTTTTCTTCCAAAAGAGTATTAAAAGGAGGCTGAGATATTTCCACAAAAGTTGTTAAGATGGTTGACCCAAGAGAAGAGATGTCAAGAAAAATCTTTTGGTCCACCACACAATGGGATCCAGCCAGCAGAGGCTCCTCAGATGTTTTTCATATCAAGCACATGCATTTGTATTCAGAATGACTTTTCTTGTCATCTGAATAAAAATGAGTAAGGCAGACATTACCTGAATGTGTAGTTTTTCCTTCTCTTAAAAAATTAGAGTTTTCAAATCTGCTCATAAGCTTGGGCAGACCTGATAACAAACAGTTCAACAGAAGAAATGTGGAAGTACTTAAGGAAAGCTTTCCATGTACTGTTGGGAGTTTGCTTCCTTTTACCACCTCCCTCTCCTCCACAATAAAGTAGAAAGCGGGTCATGCCAGAGCCAAGATATAAGATAGAGAAACTGCTTCCCAGCAGAGGAATGAGCCTCCGCAGGTAACACCATGGTGTCTCTAAGCCTGTGATATGAGCTGTGGTCTTTCGGAGGTCAGACTTTGAGAGATTTGATTCAGCTTACTCAGAAAGCTCAGCTCCTTGGTATACTTATCACTCCTCTGGATATCCAGGGGATGCATAATCAAACACACAGACTCATCCTGTTTGTGTTTTCCCTGAGGACTAAGAATCCTGAGGTTGAAGTTCTTTTGTTTCCTTTCCTCTGCTTTCTCCCTTTCATCTTATTTGTCCCTGATCTCAACAGGGGGCTCCAGAGAGAGGTTAGAAATTTGGTCCAAGAAGTAACACCAAAAGAATAAGACCCTTTTTAGTTTGCTTGCTCTGACTTTAAAAGCCATTATTTCCCTTATCCTGCCCCTCTGTTCTAAGTGAGACTTCAAAACAAAAAGTCATCTTTGCCTGGAGTAGCTGTTGTATAGGCCGGAAAGTTATAGGGGTACTCCAGCTGCTTTATGGCGAAAAGAAACTTGCCAAGCCCAGAGGGCATTTCTGATCTCAAGTCTCTTAAAACTGTAGCCCTTGGTCAGAAACATGTAGTTTCCTTTCCAACAAGGTTTGTCTCTAAGTCAAAAATGAGATGTTGACAGGGGCTATTTCATATACATGCTTTAGCTTGAATTATTGCAGAAACGTTCCTGTTTTCACTTCTCTTTAGTGTTTTTCTTTTTTTTATTGTTGTTAGTATTATTATTAGGTTCTGTTATGACCCTCATGTGTCTTTCGGGGAGAGGATCTAAGGATAGAGATATTTTAAAACAATCTGGCGGTCGTAAACTAGACATTTGTACCTCCCATGCAAGCTTCTGGAATGAACTCCATTCCTGTGGTGCTGCATTGGTAGAATACAAGTTAGAATGTGAATTTATCTATTCTGATTCTTGGGAGAAAATCAGGAGCAGCTTATAAATTCCACAATGAAAGAGTGGCAAGAGTGAATGGAACAATAATTGGTGGGTGCATTCATGAGGAACTTTCCAGTCTCCAAGTCTCCCTTGCTGGACTGGGAGAGCTCTGCTGAGGGAGGTTTCTTCCTAATTCCAACACCTCAGAATTGTGCCCCTCAATCTTTAGTGAATGGAAATCTTCCTTTGAGATTTACCTGATATGGATATCCTAGCCATTGGAGGCCACCTCTGAGACTGCTGTGGAGCAGCACCTTTTTGAGGATATTTTGAGACGTGGAGCAAGAATGTTTGATATTTGAACCAGTTACCTAATGGCCCAGTGACCTCTTTGTCAATTGAAACAAAAAACTTTGTATTCAACCTAGGTGTAGCTACTCAACTCCCTGGGTGTTTGAGAGTCAGTCTATTCCATTCTATTCTATTCTATTCTATTCTATTCTATTCTATTCTATTCTAGTCTAGTCTAGTCTAGTCTAGTCTAGTCTAGTCTAGTCTAGTCTATTCTCCTTCCCTCTGACTATCTCCCCCGTCTTCCCTCTCTCCTTCTCATTCCCTCTTTGCTCTCATTTGATAGTGGCAAAAGAACACAATACAAGGATGTAACTGGTGGGAAAAGATAGCTATTTTCAGACAAGCCAAACATTGTATCCAGGCTGATATTTAACCGAACACATTTGTTATTACTATCGTTTAATCCCTCACTGGACAATGTAAAATACTTTCTTGTGAAAATATCTTGCCCTATAAATGCCTCCTTGAAGTGTTTTCTGAAGTTATTACCTGAAGTGATAGATAAAATGGAGAGGAATTAGAGTATACATCTATTTCTTGCTCTATGTACAGTGAGTTCTCTCACTCTCACTCTTTCTCTCCCCCCACTCCTTGTTCTCTCTCACCCATGCATGAAGTGGTGAAGGAAGGAGACAAAGGAGGGGAGAGAAAATGTGTATATGAATGTGTGCTTCTACACGTAGATGGATGATGTCTTTTCTAGATATAGATGTACACACAGTCCTGGCTGTGTCATAGAGTGCAGAAGGAAGATGGGCTTGGGAATCAGATGTGACTTCACATCCAAGCCCTGCTACTTACTTGCTAGCTGTGTGACCTGATACAAGTTATTTAACCTGTCTGGGTCTTAATTTCCTCAGTAGCAAAGTGGAGCTAATCATAATTACCACCTATCAATATGTAAAGGTAATTTATATGTAAGGCAATATTACACACACCCAGAATAGCAAGAGAAATATTTGTTCCTAGTCACTTTACTCAGTCAGCCTTTATAGAGTAGCATAGTAGCACTGAACATAGAAGTGAATTGAGTATTTATTGAAAAGCAATATATTCTAAGGATTTGAACTTTAAATTTTCCAAAGCAATAATTATGCAGCATCTGTGCCAGCATCCTTGTTCGTGACCACTCAGATCAGGGGCATTTTAATCATTGCTCTTGCAAAGAGTTGCTGTATCCTTTTGTGTCTGTTTCACTCATCTGCTCATTAAATGTCAATATTTATTGCAATTAATTAACCAGCTATATCATTGGCTTTATGTGGATTACATTGTTAAATGAACTAGTTTTACAGGAAAAAGTTTTACAGATACGGATTTATCAATCGTCGTCATCTTTAACATCATCAAACAGTGTATAAAAAGCATTTCAGATTCATAGGACACAGATTACTGAGGAAGAGAGATATTCTAGTTGATTGCTCTAGTAGTTAGATCATAGAGCCATGGTTCCCAAATCAACCTGCAAATCACACTTTTGGAAAGCATTTTAAATTGTGAAATATACACAGTGGAAAAGTGCATAAAATATAAATGTATTCTCTTAACGAAATATTGTAAAGAAGATACTCATGCACCTCTCTCAGTTCAAGAAATAAAACAGTGCCAGGACCCCAGAAGCTGCCCATGTCACTTTCAAATCACGACTCCCTTACCCTCCTCTTGAAACCACTATCTTGTCTTTTATCTCTTCTTTTTAAAATTAAATTTATTGGGGTGACATTGGTTAATAAGATCATTTAAGTTTTAAGTGTACAATTCTATAATATATCATCTGTATATTGCATTGTGTGCTCACCACCCAGTCTAGTCTCCTTCTATCACCATATATTTGACCTCCTTTACCCTCTTCGTTCCTCCTTTTCTTTTTTAAAATAGTTTTACCACCTATGTATGCATCTCCAAACAGTGAATTTAGTTTTGCCTATTAAAAAAAAAACTTTATGTAAATTAAATTGTTCATTAACATCCATTCTTAGTTTCTTTTCCACAGTATTAAGATTTATCCATGTTATTATATGTAGGTAGTTTTTGTTCATTTTCATTAGTGTATAGTGTCCCACTGTATGAATCTACCACAATTTACTTATCAGTTCCATTGTAGATAAATATTTGGGTTGTTTCTAGTTTTGAGCTATTCTGGACAACATTGCTAAATTTTATTTTTTAAAATTTTATATTAGTTTCAGATATACAATAGAATGGCTAGACATTTATATAATTTATGAAGTGATCCCCCCGATTACTCTAGCACCCATTTGGCACTACACATAGCCACTACAATAATATTGACTATATTCCCTATGCTGTACGCTACATCCTTGTGACTGTTTTGTAACTACTAATTTGTGCTTCTTCATCCCTTCACCTTTTTTATCCAGTCCCCCAAACCCCCTCCCCTCTGGCATTCACCAGTTTGTTCTCTGTATCTGTGAGTCTGTTTTCACTTAGTTTATTCATTTCTTTTCTTCCTTATATTAGGGGTCCCCAACCCCCAGGCTGTGGACCAGTGCTGGTCCATTGCCTGTTAGGAACTGGGCCGCACAGCAGGAGGTGAGTGGTGGGCGCGGGAGCAAAGCTTCATCTGTATTCGCAGCCACTCCCTAGCGCTAGCATCACCACCTCAGCTCTACCTCAGATCATCAGGCATTAGATTTTCATAGGGGCACCAGTCCCTGTTGCAAAAAAGCTTGGACACCACTGTTAGATTCCACATTTAAGTGAAATTGTATGGTACTGATCTTTCTCTGCCGGACTTATTTCACTCAGCACAATACCCTCTAGGTCTATCCATGTCGTTGCAAATGCTAAGATTTCACATTTTTATGGATGAGTAATATTCCTTTATACATAGGTTGCTTCCATATCTTGGCTATTATGAATAGTGCTGCGGTGCATAGATCTTTACAAACTAGTGTTTTGGTTTTCTTTGGATAAATATCCAGAAATTAAATTGCTGGGTCAAAGGGTAGTTCTTTTTTTTTTTCTTTTGAGGAATTTCCAAACTGTTTTCCATAGTGGCTGTACCAGTTTACAATCCCATCAATAGTGTGTGAGGTTTCCCTTTTCTCCACATCCTCGCCAACACTTGTTGTTTTTTGGTTTATTGATGATAGCCGGACAGGTGTGAAGTGATATCTCATTGTGGTTTTAATTTGCATTTCTCTGATGATTAGTGATCTTGAGTATCTTTTTATATGTCTATTTTATATGACCATTTGTATTTCCTCTTGAGAAATACCTATTCAGGTCTTCTGCTCATTTTTTAATTGGATTGTTTGTTTTTTGTTGTTGTTGAGTTGTATGAATTCTTTATTGTAACCAGTTTTATGTATGCTGGTGCATATAAGTCTTTGCCCATTTTTGATTGGGTTATCTCTTCCTGACTTGAAGGAACTTTATGTATTTGTTAGTCACGTGTGCGGCAAACGCCCTCTTCTATTCTGTGGCTTGCCTTTTTGCTCTCTTAATGACACCTTTGATGAACTTACAAATTCTTAATTTTAATGAAGTACAAATTACCAGTTTTTTCATTTATAGTTAGTGTTTCTTTTGTGTGTCTTGTAAGAATATTTTTTAACCTTGAGGTCATAAAGATATTCTATTTTCTAAAGCTTTACTGTTTGCTTTTCACACTTATTTTTACCACACACATGGAACTAACTTTTGTGTATGGTGTGAGAGATGGTTTAACTATTTTCACCTATGGAAAGCTATCCCAAATAGCATTTATTGTGAATGCTGTTTATGTACTGAATATCCCCCTTCTGTTTTGAAGTGCTACATTTATCATAAATCAAGAATCTGTGTCTGGGTCTATTTCTGGGCTTTCTATTCTGCTCCACAGATCTATGTGTCCTTGTGCTAGTCCTACACTGTTTTAATCACTGCAGCTTTATGATAAGTTCTGACGTAGAAAAAGTTCTCCCACATTGTTGCTCTTCAGAAGTGTCTCAGCTCTTCCTGGCCCTCTGCCTTGCCTTATAAAGTGTAGAAATCAACTTGTCAAGTTCCACAAAAACAAACAAGTGAAATAAGCTGTTGGGATTTGTATGGGTGCTTATTTACGTCTTCTTTACTTTCTTTCAAAGGAGTGTTTATGTTTTTTTTCCAAAAGAAGTCTCTTAGAAATTTGTTTAGATTTGTTCTTGGGTACTTGATTTTTAAAAGCAATTGCAAACGTCATCTTTAAAAAAATGTATTTTCTCATGTTTGTTGCTGATAAATAGAGTAAAATCGTGTGGGGTATATTTATTTAGCATCCTTGCTAATTGTATCAATTCTTACTTTTGGGCCAATTTAATAACTAAAATTTATTAATTCTGTTAAATTAACTACTTTCAAAATAGGATTATAACATTCAAAAAGTAGAAACAAAAGTGAATATATGAAGAGACTCTCTCCTACTCCAGACTTTCATTGGCTTGTTAAAAATATCAAATCTCTGCCGCTCCTCTTGACCTGCTGAATTGCAAACTTCATCCAGTGGAGCTTCACCATGTCTGTTTTTTTTAAAGCTCCACGGGTAACTCTGACAATTAGATTTGGAGATCAATACAGAAGATTCACCTATATAGAGATTAGTAGGATTGTGTAATATAGTGATTTTTAAGTCTGGTTGCACATTAAAACCACCTGAGGAGCTTTAAACAAACCCTGATTCCTGGCTCTTACCCTGGACCAACAGACCTGAATCGCTGGAGGTTTGCTCCCAGGCATCTGTAGTTTTTAAAAGTCCCCCAGGTGATGGAGGGTGTGGGGAGGAATAGAAGGGAGGGTTTACAAAGGGGCATGAAAAGATGTTTGGGGGTGATGGGTGTGTTTAGGATCTTAATTGTGAACATAGTTTCATAGGAGTGTACATATGTTAAAACTTACCAAATTGCATACTTTAAGTATGTGCAGTTTATTGCACATCAATTACACATCAGTAAAGCTGTTTAAAGAAAAATCTTCCCAGGTGATTCTCACACACAGCAATAGATGAGCATCATTGTTCTAATAGAAAGAGCACATGACTGAAACTGAAAGTTGGATAGCCTTTCATCTGCCAACATTTGGCTGTGTACACGAAGATAAACCACTTCATCCCCTGTGAACCTCATTTTCATTCTGGTTGGTGGGTTCAATTTTTTTCCCAAGTACTTTTCAGCTCTGACATTTCGATTCTTCTGCTCAGTCTGGCAATGTGTGCCAGGCTGCTGGTGCTCGTCCTGGTCACACAAGGGGGCTGTGCAGCTGGTGACTTCTGTCAACTAACACTTTCATGGGATCAAAATAGGTTGGTTAGCCATTTTTTCTTTTCTTTCTGTCCTCTTGGTGAGTGCGAGCCCCATTTCTGAACCATCATCTTCAGCTGCCCCCACCTAGTGTTCATACTGTGGGTGAGCCTTCCTTTAAGTAAATCCATGAATCTCTGAATGTACAGAACAGCTTTAAAAAAGACCCCCAGATTGCTTTGAAAATATCCAGCTCTTACAAAGCAATTAAAATAGGATCTCATTGAAATCTGTGTACACACACACACATATGTGTGTACATATGTATGTATCAGTAAGCATATTAACGATATTACTCTACCACCCCTAGGCAATTAAATGTTTGTTACAGGTGCAATTTCAAGATCCTTCAGGTAGTAAACATTGCATAGGTGAAAAATGGATTCAAGGTTAACAAAGAAGCCAAGACTTCTTCCATTATAATATGATATAAAGTACTTGAATGAGTAAACTTGTGTGTGTGTGTGTGTGCGTGTGTGTGTGTGTGTGTATGTGTTTATGTGCATTTACATATACTCAGGTGAACAGGTTGGCTAAATATTTTAGAGTGGAATCTATTCAGACACCCTGGGCATTCATCTCTAGACAGACTGACTAGAACTAATATTACAAAATAACTAACTATGTTCTAAATTTTAATAAATGTATTATTTTAAAATTCAGCTCAGAAATATAGAGCAAATGTTTTTCCTAAGTGCAACAACTGCAGGGATTTTTTAAAAAGAATTTCCCCCCCCACACACACATAATTTTCCAAATAACGCTATAAAACCTTAACATAGAGTAGCTCTTTTATTTTTGGTCTTATTGGAGTTTTCTTCCATTTTGATTCTTAAATTTCAGATTATTCTATGAGCCAGTCACAACACCTTGCGGGCATACATTTTGCTTAAAATGCCTTGAAAGATGCCTAGATCACAACGCGAAGTGTCCACTGTGCAAAGATGGCCTTTCACAGGTAAAAACGTTTCTTTGTTGGTTAGCTTATTTGAAATTAGGTACTAAGACAGTGTCCTATTAGATCCCAAGCCACTGCACTATGCTAGGGCAAAATATCCCCTCAGACCATCTATCTCTTTCTCCTGTCTTATGGCCACCCCTCCACTCCCCACAAAGTCCTTCAGGAAAATGAGGCAACATCTAGCTTTAAATGAACAATTAGTAGTGAAATTAATTTGTGTTGGAAACAAAAGTATTAAATTGATAATAAACATGGATCCTGGCTGTAATCCCATCATGGCACCCGATCCACTGTAATCTGGGTGAATCTTGTATCTTCTCTCGGCTTGGACTAGATGAGCTCTGATGTCCCCTTTTCATCAATGTTTATTCTGTTGTTTGAAGAGATCACTCCCAGTGCTCCAGATAAACCTCACCAACCTTCAGTGTGGTTCTTGTCACACCCCTCAGGAGCCTCTGGCTACTTGAAAATCTCTGGGGCTTCCAAGTTCTTTAAAATGAGTCACACAAATTGCCACCTTAGTTTTTCAAGTGGACCTGATGAAATTTTCTTTAGCACAAGAAGACTTACAAATCCATCTTATTTTCCCTCCCTCAGGGACTGTGTGCCACATTATATAATCAGTATTAATGTTGCTTGACCCTTGTCATCCCCAAGGAGAGATTGGAGACACAAGACTATCTCTAGGTGAATGAAGGTCCAGAGAAATCACATGTTGAGCTTTCCCAACACCCCGACATTTATTCTAAATGAAGGGAGTGAAATAATTATCAAAGATAACCCTGAGAGTGTGTATTTGGTTGTGGGGAGGGTCAGTATCGTACCTTGTCTAGGTAAAGGGGTGAGATTTGCTGGCCTGATTGTAGGTGAGAAGAAGTCCATGGTCCTTATACTTAAATAATACATTTGTGTTGTCATAACACTACAACATTCAGATAAGCAGAAAGAAGAAAAATCTACCCATATGCTCATCACCTGGAGAAAATCACCATTAACAGTTTAGTGTGCTTTTTCTGGGTTTTTGTTTTAGCATCAGCAGAGGAGTCATCTCCTTATTTGACTGGCCAGCTCCTGAGTCATTGCTTTTCCCCAAAACTCAGACTGGACGAACAGTTGGTTCTCCTGCAGCTAGGAGATGGCAGTGGCCAATAAGGCATCCTAGAGCCAGATTCTGTGGGGTCCTGGAGTCAGGGGCTAGAAAACAGTCTCATCTATCTATTTGTATTCACGCAGGTTCACACTTGCACAATTTCCCAGAGAGATAAATATCTTACACCAATCATGTTCACTGGAGAATAGACAGACATAGACCGTACTGGAAAAGGAAAAATTGTCTGAAACCCAGTTTTACACTCAGGAGCTCCCCCTGCTGGGCCTGTGTGGGTTTTCACTCCCATTGTCTGGTCCACACAGTTAAATGCCCCCTACTTACAGATCCCTGGATATATGCATTGGGTAGGGGTGTTTGGGAGAAGAGTAATAGTGACAGGTAAGCCTGAGTTTGGTTCTGAAATCATGGTTTATAACATAATTTCGGTGACACCTAGACGATATATTAAAAAAAAATCGAATAGACAAAATCACCAGTATTCACCTGTGTGTGTTTTTTCAATTAAAGATAGAGAAGAAAAACATATTTAGAATTGTAATATCCAGAAGCCAAGCATTAGGATGGGATGGGATGGAGTTGGGCAGGAAAGGATCAATGACTGAAAATTACTTTTTAGTTCCCTGAACCTTTAGTTCCCTACATCCCAGATGTAGACCATTTCTGTGAGCTTGTAAACAAAAATAATCAGAAAAAGGAAATGGAAGAATTTTACCTCTTTTTTGATAATAACGTGGGATAGATTTCAGTGTTTTAGGATAGCGATGAGATTTTTAAAACATCAATGCAGGTCTTTTTCCCTCTGTTAAAATATTTTTCCTAATTATAAGAGTAATCAGTTGCAAATGTTTTTATTTTAAAGTCTGACATCCAGAGACTACATACATTATGATAGTATCAACTGCTAATATGTGGGTCCAAATTACTCCAATATGTGGGCCATTTGACTATTCTACTGATTGCATTAGAAGTGCTTTGTGTTTTTCTGATGACCGTGTAATATCTAATTGCCTCATTCCCCATATAGTGCTTGGCATCAAGAAAATACAGCAAAAACATCATAATGGAAGAGCTCATAGCTAAATTCCTTCCAGAAGAACTCAAGGAAAGAAAGAAACTTTATGAAGAGGAAATGGAAGAACTTTCCAAGTATGTATATGCATATTTCTAGTTTCAGTTTCACTCATATTAGCTCATAGAGATGAATGTGCACATTTCTTCCTAACTACTCATTCAGTGATTTCATGTTGGTGGCTTGAAATTGGCCATGGTGAGAGTATTTACACTATAGAAATTGGCAAATACTATAAACCAGGGCTTTTCCTCCAGAAAGCCAGTTGTTCAACATTTACCAGCACACCACTGAAGCCAAACCACTGACTAAGTCACATCTTGGCACTAGGAACTGGGTGTCACTAGCAAGAGTAAATTGGAGTAGCTTGATCAGGGGAAACTTATGAAGTATCCAGAAGACTGTTTTCAAATATATAAGGAGGTGCTATGAGATTAAGAACTTTGTTGTCAGCCAGATCTGGGCTTAATGACCCAGTGTTGTCACAAAGTGAGTATGACCCTAGTCACCTAGTCACTTCACCTCTCTGGGCCTTAGTTTCTTCATCAGTAGCTTTAGGATAATAATAGTTCCTACTTCATAGACTTCTTATTAAGATCAAATGAGCTGGTGCATAGTAAGCACTTAATAAATGGTAACAATAAGCATGCTGCTTGTTATATGCTTCCTCCACTGTGCATAGGTATTGTGAGAGGTGAAGGGTAGGAATGGGCATGGAAGTTGGGCTCCGCACTCTCAGCCTGCCTGGAAGAACAGTTCACTTAGTGGACAAAGCAGGAGGCAATCACCAATTTCTGCCTCTCATACTGCTGCCCTCCTGTCTCTCCAACCCCAGTGGAATACTCACAGTATTCTGAGGTCAAGGTTTTATGCCCACCCTGTAGAGAACCATTTCTTATTCTGGTTTTATGCCCACCCTGTAGAGAACCATTTCTAAACTGCCATCAATTTGTCTGAATTGCCTCTCACTTTGAACAACATGTTTTCCTGGGAAGCTAGAAATGAAATCTATTTTTTCTCATTGATTTGTATTTGATCTGCTCAGGGCATGTTTATCTTTATTTTTGATTCCTAAGTTCACCTTGAGTCTCTGAGCCTCCTCTCAAATATCATTTAATGTCTTATTTAAAAACTCTGGAATATACTGGAGGGATTTCTATTTAAAGGAATCCTAGACTTAATCCTTTTGAGATTTAGGCAAATGGTCTCATATCCATTGGTAGGTTTAGATTCAACTGTTCTTGTATTGGATTTACTAGACAAATAAAAAAACAGGGATCCAGGAGGAGCTGGCCCAGTTGGTGGTTCTCCCTCAGGCTGTGTGTCTGAATCTTCACAGGTACTTGTTGAAGGGCAGACTCCTGGGTCCCGATTCCAGAGCCAGTGCACCAGTGTCTCTGGGATGCTACAGCCCAGTTGTCTGGATTTAAATGCCTCTGGTGATTATGATGCGCAGACGTATTTGAGCATCACTGAGCTAGATTACTCTTGCCTCTCCATTGCTCCTTCCTCTTCCCAGTTGGGCCTGCCATGCAGATCTTCTAGTGGATTTGCAAATTTGAGATACTCGCAGTGACTTTGCAGAGAATTTCCCACCATCCCTCGGGAGAGCTGGGTCCACTTATAACTACCAGTACCATTCTCCATACTGACAGCAAGACACCTGGAAAGATTGTTTGAGTAGAGAGCATGAAAGAAAGAAGAAATATGAAGTATCACCGTCACCCACCATGTTGACATACTAGAGAACTTCTTTAGCCAACTTAGATTATGTAGAATGTCAGTTTTCACCTCTAAGCCCTTACATTAACCAGATAATGGGACTCAGCGCATAGCATTAGTTGCATTTCAGTATTTTTTATCAGCCATCAAAAGCTGATGTCTCCTTGCCTTCCTACAGGGGAAGCACATGGTGACATTTGACCAACCTTTCTGTGTTGTGCAACATTACATTGAGATCCATGTCATTTGCTCTTCCTGACAGCTTGAATAAGAACGTGCCTATTTTCGTGTGTACTATGGCCTATCCCACTGTTCCTTGTCCCCTGCACATCTTTGAGCCTTGTTACCGTTTGATGATTCGTAGATGCATTGAGACAGGCACAAGACAGTTTGGCATGTGCCTTGGAGATCCTGTCAAAGGGTAAGTGAGTTGCTATGTGAGTCAAGGGGAGTTGGGTGGAGAGGGTTTTTGTTTTACCTTGGGGGCCTACCAGGAGACGGGGAGGCACAGCTCATGATACTTAGCCAGCTTACTACCATGAGCATTTGTAAGAATCAGGGTCCCTCTGGTCCCAAGTTTGTCATGTGAGTGGCTGCCTATTTAAATTAATCTTTTGGATTAAATCTTTTGTTAAACAGGTGGTATATAATATAAAACTTGTTTTATAAGAGTGTGGGCCCTGGAATCAAACTGCCTGCATTCATATTCTGGCTCCAGCCTTGGAGAAAATTTGACTTTGGGCAAGTTACTTAACCTTTCTGTCTCAGTTTCCTTATCTGTAAAGTGGGTACGGTAAGAATGCCTACCTTATTGGGTTTGTTGGGAGGATTGGTGAGTTACACACAAAGCACTGAGCACAGTACCTAGCACATAATATTGCTAAATAAATGGTAGCAGTTGTACTAATACATTAAGATTATTTTTTTCACATAGGCACTGCCTATTGTGTAGTTGTAGCTATAGACTCTGGGGCAGGCAAATAGGCAGAAGTCTCTCGAGGCACAGCATGAGGTTACAGAAATGTCTGGGGACAAGGCCGGGGAAACGACTCATTAAGAATTTACTTTCTTGACTCCATTTCTAACAAACAGGTTTGCAGAATATGGCTGCATCCTAGAGATCAGAAATGTTCAATTCTTTGCTGATGGCCGCTCAGTGGTTGACAGCATAGGCAAGAGGCGCTTCAAGGTCCTCCATCAAGGCCAGAGGGATGGTTACAACACAGCTGACATTGAATACATTGAAGACCAAAAGGTGAGGGTGGCCAGTACCAAGAATCCCAAAGACAGGCTATACTTGTGGCTTGGCAGATATAGATGGTTGCAAAAGAATTTCTCAGCACTTTTGGGGCCTTGAGATTTCTCATCAAATTGGTGCAGCAACATTGAATGCTGCCTCATTGCTACTGGATTGTAGAATGACAGTAAGAATTCCCATTGTCCTGCCGCTCCCTGCTTAGTTGTTGAGTTATAGTCATTCATAAGAAGTGCCAAGCTAGACCAACCCTTGAATGCCCATTCAGTTAGGAGTTAGGTATCTGCCAGGAGTACCCAGGGATAGATCTAGAGTGGGGTCTACACATAGATATTGTATTTTTCAATTTGTTTAGATTTTAAAACTTTTGAGATAATTGTAGATTCACATATGCATTTATATTTTTAAATGGCAACCTGGCTAAGAGCCCTTCCCAATAATTCATCATCCCATGAGGCGGAAAGATAACATGTCCAGTTAATCCTTGGTTTTCTGGACTAATGGACAGAAAAATAGGTAAATAATAATCCCATGTTCACTAATACTTATGTTCACTACATAGTATATGATTAATAAGTATTTGATCAACAAAAAATATATTCAACTTGGAAGATAGAGTTACACACTGAGGCACAAACACATTTGTGTCTCTCTTCCCAGTGAACAATGAGAAAGTAGATGTAAATAATGAAAAGGAGAGAGACATTAACCAGCATAATCTAGTTTAACAGCATGCCTGCACTCAGGCTAGTTTTCATTTCTGGTTTTCTATATGTCTTACTGTTTCAGCTAATTTACCCTGCTGAATCTTTCTCCTCCCTCCGCCCTCAGCAGTAGTTATGCACAGTCCATCATCTGGCTGAGGAACCTTTCACATACCACACAAGAGAAAACTGGGCGGGTGAGCCTTCCCATAGGGAGACAGGATGGATGCTCACAGAGAGTCAGGTGCCAACAGTGACTCTAGAAGTGATGGAGAAGGTACAGAATGCTTCACTTCCACTTTGATACTTTTAGGTTCAAGGAGAAGATTGTGCTGAGCTCATGGGATTACATAACTGTGTCTATGAGCAAGCATCATCATGGTTCCATTCACTCAAATCATCTTTGAAGAATCGGATACTCAATCACTTTGGCCCAATGCCAGAGAAAGATGTGGATCCTCAGGTATATAAAAAATGTCTCTTCCTAACTGGTTTCCCCCAGCACATAAGTGAGCCTAGGGTTTGTGATTAGAAGGCGCATGGTTGCCATCTAGCAAATCAAGTGCAGAGAGCAAGATGGATCTAATCTGGTATTGTTTGGCTGGGCAGCGGGCATCAAAGGTAAGACCAAAAGGATCTCAGGTCAGAATTGGGGAAATTAAAGTACAGCAGTAGGAACTTGGATCCAAGACAAGTTTTGAGAGATAAGTCAGGTGAGCGATGGAAACACAGACACCATCAACTGGAGGACCTTCTGTGGGAGTTCATAGTCACACCATGGTAATGTGTTGCGGTGAAAAGAGTTACACAATGACCAGGCCTAACAGGATAGTATTGTGGGAGCTGAGACCAAAGGCTGCCACTTCCAGGAGGCTTCATAAGCCTCTCTCCCATTGCTGCAGAAGCTAGGAGATAGGGCCAGCTACCTTAAAGGATTCCAACTGCATGATCACAGACATTTTTCACACCTGAGTCTTTCCATGCTTAGCCCTGCAGGTCTAGATCCTTGCTATTGTCCTCATCAGGGGTGAGCAGGTCCTGAGAAAACTGACCCAGTAGTTAAATTTACCATTTGGTTGAGTTATACTAGAAAACAGTTCATTGGGTTCTATTGGGTCAGTCTATTTCCTGGGGTGGGGGGGCAGGTTCTTTTGAGAGATCAAACTCCAGGAAAGTGAAGATAGTCAAGTTTCACCAAGCTTTGCTTGCCTGCCAGTTATAAATCAGAAAACACACTCTTTCTAGGACAAGGATGGAGCTATCTTAGTCAAATATTTCCCTACTATCACCTTTCCCACATTCTGAGCTGGCTATCCTACATTGTCACTCCATAACTTCCTAAATCCTTTACTTACACTCATTCCTAACTCTGTCACAATAGTAAAATAGAATATATATATTCTGACTTCCCTGCTGAAAGACTGGTCCTGCTTACCTCTCTAGCTGTGCGACCTTGGGTAAGTACCTTCCCCCTTCTCCACTTTTCTCCTATCTCTGAAATGAGGCAGGTAGATAAAGTATACTCTGAAGTCTCATATTCCTCTTGCATTCTGAGGCTGTAAACCATCAATCTGCTCCCTACTGGGCTGAAATGTCTTGCTTTCTCCAGACCGCAAAAGTACTTCCTTTTCCCCATAGAAAGGCATCGTGAATGTTGAAAAGAGAAAAGTCAGTTAGTGCTTCCGAATGACCCAGCTCCTGGCTCTGGGCTATGGTGATTCAGGACTACAGCAGAGCTCTGAGCAAGCTCATGATCAAGCTTAATGTTCCCCCTCACCTTCTGGAAAGCATTCTACCCTAGTCAAGCAGAAGATAGCGATCAACAATGATAACAGCATCTTCCATAAACACAGATGCCACAGAGTGATTCATAAGGCTCAGTGACAAAAAGCTGAAGTCTTGGGTTTCATTTCCTTTCTTATCATGTTGCTTCGGCAGCAGCAACAAAACAAACAAGCAAACACCCTCCCCCCAAATCCCCAAATTCCACCCAGTTTGATCCAGTCAATGCTGCAGCCCCAGTGGTACCATTAATAAGAATTCTCTAAGCCTCAGGAGGAAGTTCCTTAGAAACAGCCAGAAATATTAACATCAGCTTAAATGATCCTAGGAAAGAAAGTTCAGAATATGTCAATCTAATATTCAAAACTGATAATAGGAGGGAGAACATGTTACAGACTATAGTGAGGGACAAAAACGAATCCAAATGAAGCTAAAGACAGAGAAGGAAAAAGGGCAATAAGGTTTGGGGGAGAATCAGGTGAACCAATTTGGAGGCAAACAATCCCACATGTAAGTGGTCTGACCAGAATGTGGTTCTCTACAGTCTTAAAACTAACCTTTGGAAAGTTGTGAAGAAAGCTCATTTTGGGCTTAGTAGGAAATAAGTCACCAATGTCTAAAATGTGTGCCTTGGCACTTGCTGACAAACAGAATTTTGGTGAAGGCTTTGTGTGGGATGGGAAATGTCTTGATTAAAAGGAAACCTAGGGACAAAAATACATTTCTCAAGTGAATGTTTTCGAATTGGAATTTTTGTGAAGTGGGATTGCTGGGCTTTGAGGCTGTGAATCATAGGTTTGGTTGCAGGAGAGAAGCTAGCCATGGCCCTATATAGGGACATGGCATATGTGGACTGTATTGCCTTCAGCCAGAAGCAAGGAGATAAAGGAAGTTAAGAGACATGCTAAACCTAAGGGGTCATGGGAATTGAAGGCCAACATGTATACATCAATCTTAAGGACCTTAAATAGAATCTTAGAAGTGGAAGAGATTGAGTAGCGGATATTTCAGCACATAAATCACACTAGCTAGGAAGTATAGTATACCTGTTAGGGTATTGATTTGCTTACTTTAACAACTACCAAAAATAACTAACTTAAACAAGATAGCAGGCATACGTCCTGGAAGCCTAAGGCAACTCTGTTCCATGAGATCATTCAGAGACCTAAGTTCCTTTCTCACAAAGCTGTACCATCCTTTGAATGTTTCCTTCATCCTCCTGATTGAAGAATACTGATTGTCACCATGCCCATGTTCTGCCTATGGGAAAGGGAGAGAAAGAGGAAAGTAGAGGGTACATGCCCCTTTCCCAGGGCATGACTCAGAAGTCACACATATCACTTTGCTTTACATCTCATCAGCCAGAACTTTGTCTCATGGCCTCACCTAGCTGCAAGGGAAGCTGAAAAATGTAGTCTTCTTTTTCTAAGTGGCTGGATGCCCAGTTAAGAGAAGGGGATATAGATACCAGGGCAGTTAGCAGTCTGCCACACACAGACGCAGTTCTACCTGGGATGTTTACCATGCGGCTTTGGAAACCTGCAGACTAATATCACTTCCATGGGAGTGGGATGAACCCATTTTGTTTCTCTGTTGCAGATTAACCCAAATGGTCCAGCCTGGTGCTGGTGGACATTAGCAGTTCTCCCACTGGAAAGCCGAGCTCAGCTTCCGTTCCTAGCAATGAAGTCCTTAAAGGATAGACTGAACGGTATTCGGCGTGTCCTGGCCTTTATATCCCGAAACCAAAACTAGTGAGAATGGATTGCTGAAGAGGAGCTGCCACCCTCCCCACTGCCTAGGGAAGTCATCTTGTAAATATATCTAGATGCAATAACATCTCAACAGAAGCAAGGGTCAAACAGAGGCATTACCCTGCTGTTGACCACAGAGATAAATTGAGTAGAAAGACCAAAAAAAAAAAATGACCTGTTTGAAACTTTCTTTCTTAAGATGCTTCTTGACATGCTGCACAACTACATCCACAGCAGAGATATTCAAGAGCCCGGAAAAATTTTTTTTTTTGATTTGACATAAAATTTTCTGAAAGTTTAAAGTGATTTTGCTTTAATTTTCTTTCTTTCATTGATGAATGACTGTATGGTTGAAATCTGAGGCAAAGATACTAATAATGTTGCTGCATTATTTCACTGACTTGAGGTCTCCTCATTCCAAATGGTTCAGGTTTTATATAGCATTGTGTAAAATAATGTTCAAACTTCTTTGTTTTAATTTATTTTTTCACTACTGTATCCTTTTTTATACATGTATGTTTGTAACTATTTAAGCGTACATTACTAAAAAGTCAATTGCTTTATTTATTGATGTAGTTTGCCATGTACCTAGGGGGAAGTAACAGTACTAGAAATGTGTCATTTTTGCTTTAACCTTTTGTTCGATCTCAGTTCTTGAACCATTTTTGTGTCTATCCAGTTGGATACCTAAAGGAAGTTCAGAATCATGCTAAGGTCATCTATAGTCACAGATTCCATTGTGTTTTCAGTTTGAATTCAACAATATAAAATACATAGGGGATTTGGCATAGATTATGGAATAAGCCAGAGTAAAGTAAAATAACCCATTTTCTATGTGTTATACAGAATAAGGATGAAGGAATTTTTCTGGAATTAATTGATGAATCAGAGGAGTGTCCTTTATTACAATCTATTATAGGCATTCATTTCAGCAATTTAATTCTAAGTGTTTCTAATTTCTCCACTGTGCAGTTAAGAATGGGATTTTTAGGCAAAATAATATTTATCCCTTCAGAGGAAAGAGTTTTCAGTTTGGCACATCAAAGCTGGGCCCAGCTAGCTTCCACTTCTCAGGGTTCTGAGGATCACAGCCTGGCCAGCATGTATGGAAACACTTGCTGAAGGACTGTTTGTTATGAAAAGTATAAAGAAGCCAGTAGAAAAGGTAGGATGCTTAAAAAAAACCTATCTTTTTGATTTTTAAATACTTTTAAAGGAAACAGCAAATTAATCCATGATATTATCTAAACACTGCCTGTCCTCCAAGCTACAATGGGCCAAAGATTTCAGTATAGGGGAAGAATGGTGGGTAAACAGGTAAGAATAAGCCCTGGTTTAGCTTGCTTAGGACAAGTGTGATTCTTTTAGTGCCAGGTGAACCTGAAAAATAGCGTGAGTATGAGAGTGTTATAATGAATGACAGAGTGAAAAGATTAGGGCAGGGAAGAAGTGAATTGTGCCATTTGTACCATTACTCAAATGACCCCACCCCCTGTGATTCTGGACAGTGTTATTCACTCACAGCCTGACCACTCTGTCAAGGTGAGAGGTTAATGCCTCAAGTAATCAGTCTGGCTTTTTCCATCACCACCTGTGGCCAGAAACAGAAAAGGCAAAATGAGATGATCCATGCAACATAAGAGAGCTTAAGGTAAGCAGAAACCAAATGATCTTTTCTGCACTTTCTTAATGGATGCTATGTTGTCAAAGCATTATGTCACCAGGTTTGATGTTTGGAGCCAGACTGGATTGGAAGGATAGGCATGGTAAATGCCCAAGCAAATTCTACAAGACGCAGAGAGCAGTAAATTACAGTCTCCTCCTCAGATTTAGTGCCCAACTATTTGGTCATAACACAGTCATAGTACAATAGTTTCCCATTATCTAGTATAAATGCAATGCAAAAAAGGGTGATAAGTGTCTCCACTTGCTAGGTGTGTTACCTTTGTGATTTAACTTTTTCTGAGCCCCAGTTTCTTCATCTAGCAAATGGTAATGATAATTACCACACATAGGGTTATTATGAACATTAAATGAGATAGTATATGTAAATCACTTAGCACAATACCTAGCATATAGGTGACATTTGACAAATCATAGTTGTAATTAGATTATTAATAGTTATGGAATATCACCAGGGGCCTACATTTGGATAACATGCTGCTTTTACACACAATACCCATTTCCAACCCCTTTAAACTTGGTTGGGGGAATCTACACCACTGAATTTCAAACCATAACTTGATGCTTTACGATGATTCCTTTTGGAGTCAAGTCTGTTTGGAAAAGTGGAAAGACTGAAAAACAAATGAGGTTCAGAAATAAGGGAGAATTCTGTGCCGGCAATTTTTTCTTATTTTAATAGGCCTAAAAAGTAGTATTGTTTGGAGGTCTAGAATTTCCAATATAATGGAAGCCTTAAGTTCTGGTTCCCTTAGAATAACCAACTCATCACTCCCTGCTCTTCAAAATGTATTGAAAATCTTGGCCATGCCAGGGTGAACAAATTTTACAATCTACGATGTTTGTGCTTAGTTCATGGTATTTCTTTATGCCGCCCTAACAAAAATGTATTGCAAACCTACTACATACCAGATACTGAGCCAGGTGATTTAATGATCTCATTAAATCATTTATTTGTCACACCAATCCTGTAAGATCACTTATTATCCCCATATTATGGACGAGAAAGCTGAGGCTCTGCAATGTTAAATACTTCGCCTAAGTAACACAATCAGCCAGTAAATAGCCAAGCTTGATTTTGAACCCATTACCTTGCAGATTTTAGTTTGTGTTATACATAATTTTGTTAAATAGGCATGACAACCAAGTCACAAAAGCACCCCAAAAGCTCACAATGGGAAGGTGTAGGTTAAGTAAATTTAAATTACCCAACACATCACCACTTAATCTAGATTAAAAAAATAAGTTTAATTAAAAAAATAAAATAAAATTACACATCATAGAATGCTTCATGTTGATAAGTGAGTACATAACTCCAGCAAATGTGGATCCTTGGAGACACAGAATTGCACTTTACTCTCAGTAGCCTAGATACACATTTGGGTGGTATTATAGCAAGCTTTGGTTTCAGTTGTGGTGGGAGGCAGAAGGCAAGGCTAAGCTTTAGTTTTCTTTGGAATGCACTTAAATGGGGTCATCAGTTAGACATGACCATTTTTACTACTTGTAAATTGATTTTGCAGCAAAGCTTGGGAATGAAGAGTATACAGAGAGAAGATATAAAGCCAGAAGGACAAGACTTCCCCTTGGTAGATAGTGCCATTTATTTGGTTAGTTTTCCTGTCTTATCAGGACCCAGTCTTCTCTTAGTAGATTATTTTCTCTCTGTGTGTATGTGTACGTATGTACATATATGTGTGTATATGCATTAGGTACCAAGCAGACATTATGCCTTTCTGCTTTTTACTGTACTACTACTGCTAGCTAACAACCAGCAAAATGTGGAAAATGAAAAATGATGAAACTAATTTTCCATAGACACTTGGAGAAAAGAGTGCTTTCCCCTGACTTAGGGGAACAGGGAACTGACTATTTCAACAATTTTCCTTTTCTGGAGGCTGACTGCTTCTAGTCGCACAGGTTTAGTTGAGTCACTGTGCATGTGGCACTTCCAGCTCTGCCTATGGAGCTTGCCTGGGCTCAGATTATCCCCTGTAACTGGCCATTAGAGCAGTAGAGCTCCTGAGATTAGTTCACAGCTCCCAGAAGTTTCTTACTGTCAACAGATTGCATGCTGTTGAACTGGACTTCATTGAGGACTGTGTTCCCCCATGCCTACTCCATTTCCAAGATGGAATTTTATTCAGGAACTCATTCCTTGAGTTTTCAACCTGTTGACTTTTCATCCATTTACATTTACCAAGGCAGAATCATAGCAGAGGTGTGAAAGACACAAATGGAAGACAGCCCAAATAATGGAAAGAAAAGATTTTAGGCTTGTGGATAGAGGTTTCGATTTATAATTTAAGACAGTTCTGAAAAGCAGCTGGCTGCATGGGCTGCAATTTGTGGCATTTCCTGAGTGCAGAGAGAAGGAAGGAAAAGGAGCCATGTAAAATGAATGTATTCAATTCCTCTTAGAATGATAACTCCCACTGTTCAACTATTTAATAATCTGGGTTATGCATATCCAGAGGTGAAATGAAGACATTTTGACTTACAAATGGATATTTTCCAACACACTAAGTTAACCTTGAGAGAGAAGTGCCTGTAATTTCTGTTCTTGGTGTCATTTTAAAAGTTTTGCTTTATGATTCTGTAGATGTTTAAAGATTTGTTGCAAAAAATGTGATTAACAGAAGTTTACAAAACAACATTGTAGCTAATGCATCATTTAAATAAGTTGCTTAACATCTATTGTCACAGCAATATCAATAAAGAACAAAATAAAAGGAGAAAATAAAATAGGTTTATTTTAGATAAACTAGTTCCATCATTTTATGTAGTTCTCAGTAATGCTAGTAGTAAAATATCAAGCAAGCCATTTAAACAGCAGCAAACATGTCTGTGTTTGTTATTCCAGTTGTTTTTTGAGCAGTCATTTTACTCCAGCACTGTAATGAACTGAAAGGGGAAATAAGATAATGTTTTTTCTTCCCCACATTGCTATTCAACTACCTCTATATGCTTGATTTCTCTTTAGGATTTTCTTTCCTCCAAATATGTACAAAAAAGGTTTCAGCTCATCTATGTTGTAATAATAATGTGATATAGACAGTCTCTGTGAAAGCTGTTTGTTCATTAAAAAATGTTTCCTATCCTTTCACTTTGTATGTTGCACAGCAATACCTTTACCTTAGGACAAGAATTACCCATATACCTTCATTTTGTTGGAAGTATCATTTTGTTGGAAGCCGAACAGAAAGGAAAGCTATCAGAACATCTAGTTTGTTCTTATTACTATTAGTTATAAGACACTCGACCAGAAGATCTTTCAAGGATCTTCTGTACCTACCTATACTCAAATAAGCTCTTAGTATGTGACAGTGAGGCAGGTGTTAACTGATTAATGTGACTGATATGTTCTGAAAAGCTGGCCATAAATTAATTGTTAAAAAATGTGTCAGAAAAGTTTATTATTGAAAGAATTATGCTGAAGCATTTTGCCAATAATCTACCCCTAGTTTATTTGTAAATCCATTCATGTATTGGGCTTGCTTAAAGCAGAGCATACTACCTACTCTGTTTTCTTTGGCATTATAAAATATTCATGAAAGCAAATTACACATTTTTATTTCAATCAAGTCGTTTTTCAACAATAGGCTAAATCTAAGGCCCAAAATGTGAACCTTTTGCCAGGAAAGTTGGTAAAAGTGACTAGGACAATGAGCGATATTGACTGAGCTAACTCCAGCAAGAGAGCTTCAACATCTCATCTTCTTTACAGGATCGATTTTAGTCTTGTGCCACTTATGGCTTTATACAAGGTCTATTTTATCACTGAAGAAAAAAATGGGAGTAGGATAATTAAAACACAAAATAATAATTTAAAAAAAAAAGTCCACTTGGGCTGGACTTTGTTCTTTGTTACAGGATCTTTTGGGTAATTGAGAAAAACCAGAACTCCTGCCCAACTGGGCCCCAGAGCGAGTGCTTGGCTCTGTTGAACATTGCCCTTCTGTGTTCTGTCTGCCACATGCCAGCTCTCTTAAGATAGAGTACACTCTGGCTAAAGATTCAATCTTGCCTCCAAGGCGGCCACTCTTTCTGCCCCAAATGCCAGCATAACTCTGGAGAACTGGATTGGACTATCTAAAAAGAAGGTCTTGTTTGCAGTCGTCCCCTAGGACTTGAGCAAGGCCAAAGCCAATACTTCCTGCTTCCTCTCCCCTGAGATCCATCCTGGAAAATTTGAGTTCTCCAGGGTCAACGATGCCTCTCTAAAAGGAATTCCCAAGTCTCAAAATAAGGAGCAAGAGAAGAGAAGGAAGAATGACCATGACCCACAGGCTTTTAGATATTTCCCTTCCTCTCTTATGTTTGATTTCTTCACTCCCAAGAGGGGCTGAGATGGAATGCGAAGTGTCAATACTCCCCAATACTGGTTTCTTCCAGGTAATGCAAAAACTTCCCAGCCAGACTTGGCCCTGGGTAACCCAATGTAGAGGCATGCCCTGGTCAAGGAAGAAAGTGCAGGCTCCAAGGAGCCCTGCCTCTACATCTCTGAGCCCACTTCCCTCACCTTTTCCAGTTTTGCATTACTGGTTTTCCCATTTCAACCTATACTCATGTTGACTGGCCATCCATGTTTACTGTCCACTTATACACATGGATTAGCAAATGTCATTGTTGTGTTAGAAAGCCCCTCCAAAAAACCTCTTCTCCACTTACTGAAGTGCTGCCTTCCAAACCTGTCAGCAGGACGCTGCTTACCTTCCAGTAAGTCAATATGAACAATTTCTGGATGCCGTAAGTGCAACAAAATTAAGTCCTGAAATAGCCCATTTACCCTAAGTCCAGTTTCACTCTAAAAATCTTGTTTCTCTTGGATTTTAGAGGGGCATTATAAGAATATTTGACACAATGAACAGGGGAAATCACTGCCCCTTTGGTCCATAAGGATGTCTATTGCCATTCCTAGCATGCACCTGCATTCTCAGAACTACATGCTCCCCCTATAAGCCCAAATGAGCACTTTCATTAGAGGACTAGTGGTTAGGGCTGGGGGAGCATTTTGTCCACAAATGGAGTTAAGCCCTTCTGTTTAGGCAGTCTAAAGTAATGAGTTCTAGTTGAAGGAAGGGAAAGAGGGAAGGGGGCAGGGAAGGATTGTGGGAAGGGATAATTATGACAAATGAAATGACAATATTTTTACCTCTTTCTGGGCTCAGAGCCTCATACATCCTCTTTTCATAGTGACTGATTTTAATTTTCTATCCATGTTAGGATATACCCACATCAAGACTGCAATCATGTTTTCTGGAGATATGAGTCATGTGCTTATACTCTTAGGCAGCCAAAGGCCTGGCTAATGTCCACTGAGTGTTCACTACCTGCCAGGCTTTTCTAGTTTTTTAACATTTAGTTTTGTATTAGCTTCTCACTATAATCTATGAAGTAGATCTCAATTCCCATGTTATAAGTAAGTAAACTGTAGCACAAGGTGATTATGTTACCTATGGTCATGCAGATTATAACCTGGGTAGTCTGATTCCAGGGCCCGCACTCTTAATAGATTTTATGAGGTATCTATCCTGCAGTGTCACAGACACAGGAGAACAAGTCAGCCCATGGATTCCCAGTGGAGAACTTCCAGTAATGATGATGGCAAATAAGCAGCAAGAGCTGCTACCATTTACTAAATGTAAACTGCACACTAGGCACTGCACTAAGCATGATCTCGTTCAGTCCTGAAGGAGGTGCTATTATTACTCAGCTTTGCAGGAGGATGCTGCGGCTCAGAAAAATATAACAACTTGTTGAAGTCCATGCAGGTAGGAAGCAGAGAGGCTGGGATTGGCATCCAGGCTGTCTGACTGCAGTCGTTATTATTACTCTGCAAGTTTGATGGCCTCTCATGAAGCCCATCACTCTCCTCATTTATACAGCCTTGATTCCTGTGTCCTAGCATATTTTTTTCTAATTCTAGTCCCCCAAAGTCTTGCCTCTCTTCTGTCATTGTAGCCCTCCTTCATGTGGCCTCTAATCCTAATAACTACAAACTCAGGAGCTTCAAATTGTCAGCACAGCTTGCCCAGCTCACTCTTCCCCTGACCCACTTCTGTAGCTACTTTAAATATTCTTGTGTCACAGAAAATATATGAGTATGGATTTGAAGATTCAAAAGGTAAAACATATAAGAACATTCGAATGCTTCAACTCTGTAGTTCTAGAGTCATATATCCCAGAGCTGGAAGAGGCCTTAAGAAATTATCTAGCCCAGCTTCCTGTTTTTAGCTGGTATTGTTCTCCCACTTTTCAGATAAAAGAACTATGGTCGTACAATAATGTTCAAGGCCATTCCATGAAGTAGTGACCAACATAGAGCCTAATATTTGATGCACACCCTACATACTAGGGGAAGCTCATGGCTGCCCTTCTTCACGTCATGAATGTTCTCATGGGGGGCATCCTGGAAATGGAGATTTCATCGAAAAGAACAAAAAAATTTTTGAACAGCTGTAGCCCATTTGGAAAGGCCCTTTTGAGGATTATTCTCCCTCTCTGACTCCCCTTACCTTTTCTCTTTAGATTGTTTCTCTATTCAAGGAGATTTTCTCTCACACGACCCGCCGCCTGGGAGAAACTTCCAATTCCTTCTTCCTTGGAAGTTTGGGTTTGATGGTTCTGAGGCAGGCTGCTTTAGGCTGGGCAAGAGGAGTCCTTGAGAATCATGTCTGCCAGCTCAAACACCCCTCCACTCCCAATTGTTCAGGCTATCATTGAAGGAGTTGAGATCCACATCCCAGTGAGAAAGAAAATCAGATTTGAAGATCCTGATTCAGTACAGAAAGGCCATCAAAACATATTCAGTATTGCTTTTCAAAGGACAGATCATCAAAAGTTTTCTTATGTCCTCCCTCCCCAAAAATAAATATTTATCATCTTGTTTAGTAGGAAGACCAGAAGCAAGAGATTTCAGGGTTGGTTTATAGATCCAACGATCCCATCAGGCGTCTGGACTGTTTCCATCTTTCATGAATGTTTAATGAAACAGCTTCACAAAGAAAAGGAGGCTGTCAATCCAGTCCTTCTTGCTGAAAGCCAGATGCCTGAAGGGAAGGAGTTTGTTGACCACCAGCTCTACATGGCTATAAATCCATAGATGCAGGAATTTTTAAAGTGGTAAAGAGTTTTCCATGTAATAGGTTGTAACATCTTACTGGTTTTCTCATTAACTGATTGGAATAAAATCTTTGACATGGGTTAGATAGATAGATAGATAGATAGATAGATAGATAGATAGATAGATAGATAGATAGATAGATAGAAAAAAGGATCTTCTAGTGTTCATGTCAATCTCAGATTCAGGTGGGAGGATGTTCGCCCTCGGTGTTTTCACCTACAGGAACTGCCAGGAAAATAGGGGGTCAGCTACAATGGTAATTCTTAGTCTAGGCCCTTCAAGGGCATTAACACCTCCAATTCATTCTTCAACTCACAGCCTAGGGAAGAAAACACAGAGCATCACAGAGCATGGTGGTATCTCAGAGTAAAGGCGCTTCATCTTGCTTGGGAAGGTGCTCAGGGAAAGCTTCTTGGAGGAGGTAATATAGGAGCTGAATCTTGAAGGGTAAGAAGAGTGGAGAGAGATTGAAGAACATGCCAGGCAGAGCCAACACATGAAAAAATCAAGTGGTCCATAGAGAGAGCCCTGGTTACTTGTAAGGAATATCATGAGCAGTTCAGCCTGGCAGAGCACAGGGCTCAAGGCACGGCAGTTCCTGACAGGGAAGCAGGGCCAGTTTCTTACACTTTTGTTTTATGATGATTGAAAGCAACAGTTTGTCTCTGGACAGAACTGTGCAGAAGCCTGCTGCACAGTTCTGTTCAGAGATGGGGAGAGGGCTCGTGTATGAGAGCCCAGCTTGCTGGCCAAGTCAGAAGGTTCATTGCATAACTATGAGGAGAGTCCTCTTGCCATAGCCTAACTCCTGGTGCTAGGCTCAGTAGGCACCTTAAGGTTTGGACCAGAGGAAGAGAAGTGGGGATTGGTGGGATGGATGTGTTTGAAGTGTGAGTGGAGTGCACATAAATGGAGAGGTCAAGGGTGGGAGGGGGAAGGAAAGGAGCTGGCCTCTCTCCCCACGTCTCTCTTCCCGTAGCTTGGGGCTAAAAAAAATAGAACATTCTATCAATTTCACTAAAGAAAAGAGGTCATCATCAGCTTGAGTGCAGAGATGTATATATGGGGCTTATAAACAAAACAACCTCGTTTTACTCTTTTCAAACAGAATTTTAGCTACATCAATTCTGCTGACAGCCATTTACTAGGGAAAAATGAATGGCTTTCGATTTACAAAACAGGATTATGAAAATTTGCAAAATCAGAGCTAGATTGACGAACTTTGAGGGTAACATTCTTCATTAACCTAGAACTACATGGCAAAAAAAAATAGTTTATATCTGAAAGTGAAAACATAATATTTGTACCTAGCCTTTTAGATTAATAGTGGTGCATATGCATTGTGGTCTTTTAAAGGGTGCCAGGATAATATTCTAAATCAGTTTCTTCAGATCTTATCTTAAGGTACATGATACTCAAATGTTTCTAGATATCTCCACCCATCTGGTCCTTGATACATGAACTGATACTTGTACCAGAACTATCTGCCATTAAATGAGCCAATTTGATATCAGAGTAATATTGGCCTCATAAAATAAGTTGGGAAGTATTGCCTCCTCTCGGATTTTTTTGGAAGAGTTTGAGGAGAATACGTATTAAATCCTCTTTGAATGTTTGGTAGAACTCATTGGTGAAGCCATTTCATCCTGAACTTTTACTTTTTGGTAGGATTTTGATGATTGTTTCAATTTCCATACTGCTGATCGCTCTATTTAGACTTTCCAGATCTTGATTCAGTCTAGAAATATTGTATTTTTCTAAGTACTGGTTTGTTTCTTCCAGGTTATTAAATTTGTTATTATGTACTTTTTCATATTATTCTTGCATGATCCTTTGTATTTCTGCGATGTCAGTAGTAATTACCCTCTTTCATCCATGATTTTGTTTATTTGTGTCCTTTATCCTTTTCCTTTAGTGAGTCTAGCCAGGGGTTTGTTAATTTTATTAACCTTCTCAAAGAACCAGCTCTTTGTATTTATTTTTTCTATTTTTGTTTGTTCGTTTGTTTTCAATTTCATTTATTTCAGCTCTAATTTTGACAATTTCTTTTCTTCTGCTGATTTTAGGCCTCATTTGTTCTTCCTTTTCTAGTTGTTTTTAAGACGAAGTGTTAGGTTGTTTATTTGAGCTCTTTCTTGTTTTTGGAGATAGGCCTGTAATGATATGGACTTTCCTCTTATGACCGCTTTTGCTATGTCTCAAAAGTTCTGATGTGTTGTATTATCATTATCATTCATTTCTATGTATCTCTTGATCTCTCTTTTTATTTCTTCCCTGACCCAGTTATTCTTCCATAGCATGTTCTTTAATCTCCATGTATTTGTGGTTCTTCCTGATTTCTTTTTGTAGTTAATCTCTAGTTTCAAAGCATTATGATCTGAGAATATGGTTGGTATGATTTCAACCTTCTTATATTTTTTCAAGCTATTTCTGTATCCCAGTATGTGGTCGATTCTTGAGAATGTTCCATGTGCACAAGAGAAGAACGTATAAGCAGTTGTTTTGGTATAGAAGGCTTTGTAAATGTCAATTATGTCCAGTTGGTCTAATGTGTCATTTAAGGATGTTATTTCCTTAGTGATTTTCTGTTTGGATGATCTGTCCATATTCGACAGTGGGGCATTTAAGTCCCCTACTAAAGTAGTGTGTTGGTTTGTTTCTCCCTTTAGTTCTGTTAGTAATTGCTTTACATATTTTGGGGCTCCTTGATTGTGAGCATAGATATTAATAACTGTTATGTTTTCTTGGTGCATGATTCCCTTTATTATTATGAAGTGTCCCTCAGTATATTTCTTTACCTTTTTGAAGTCTATTTTGTCTGATATTAGTAACACTGCTCCTGCTTTTCTCTGAATGCCATTTACTTGAAATATCATTTTCCACCCTTTCACTTTGAGTCTATATTTGTCTTTGGAACTGAGATGTGTCTCCTGGAGGCAGACTATGGTTGGGTTTTGTTTTATGATCCGTTCTGCAACTCTGTGCCTTTTAATAGGTGAGTTCAGTCCATTTACATTTAGGGCGACTATTGAAATATGAGGTCTTCTTATAGCCATTTTATCTTTTGCTTTCTGGTAGCTCTGTGTTTCCATTGCTTCCTTGTCCTTGTGTTTCTGTTTTCTTTATTTTGGTTGGCTTTTGTGGGTTTTACCTCTGGTTCTTCTTGTTTTATGTTACATACTTCAGTTATGAATCTTTGGAGTGTGGTTACCATTACAAATATGAAAAGGATATATCTATATCTATATCTATATATATATATACACACACATACAGTCATCCATTTTCTTCTGCATGCCTTATCTCCTTTCCCCTTTGTGAATTTTGATCTTTGAATCCTCCCCTTTTCAGTCATTGTTATCTCAATTTGTCCCTATGTATGCTGAACGTTCATTACTATCTTGCTCTATCAATTCTCTTATTATTATTTAAGCTTATGATGCCCTGTTCTTAGTAAGAATTGCACTCCTCTGCTTCTCTTTGTCTGATAGTCACCTTACTTCTAATTATGTATTTTTTTGTTTGTTTTGTTATTTTGTTTTGGATGAGCTGATACCTTTCAGTATGTCCTCTGGTGCAGGCATGGTAGTGTAGAATTCCCTCAATTTTTGTATGTCTGGAAAGGTCTTATTTTCTCTTTCATATCTAAAGGAGAGCTTAGCTGGATACATTATTCTAGGCTGGTGATTCCTTTTACTTAATAGTTTAAATATTTGGTTCCATTCCTTTCTGGCTTGTATGATTTGTGCTGAGAAGTCCAAGGATAATCTAATGGGTTTTCTTTTATAAGTTACCGTATTCTTTTCCCTGGCTGTCCTGAGAATTCTGTCTTTGTCGTTGATTTTTGATAATTTTAATACAATGTGTCTTGGTGAAGACCTTTTTGGGTTGAGATAATTGGGTGTTCTGTTGACTTCTTGAATTCCAAGCTCCAGCTCGTTCCTTAGATTTGGGAAATTCTCATTAACTATTTGTCTTAAAATGCTTTCTAATCCCTGCTCCTTTTTCTCACCTTCGATAATGCCCATTATTCTTATGTTTCCTCTCCTGATGGCATCAGCTAGTTATTGTATTTCTCTTTCATTATTTTTCATTCTTTGGTTTCTCTCTTCTTCCTTCTGATTTCTTTCTAGATTTCTGCCTTCGATATCACTAATCCTTTCCTCCATTTGTTCAACTCTATTGACTCTATTTCCCAAGCTTGCTATTTCATTTTGTATCTCTTGTAATGTGTTCTTCGTCTCCAGAAGTTCTATTTGGTTCTTTTTCAAGGTTTCAATCTCCTTGCTCTGCTCTTCTAATTGTTTTTTCAATTCCTGAAATTGTTGAGTTGAGTTGTTTTGGATCTCACTGAGTTTTTTCAGAAGTACCATTCTGAAATCTCTGTCATTTAAATTGCATATTTCTTTGTCTGTAAGTTTATTTTTTGGAGATTTTTCTCTTTATTTCTGAGATGCCTTGTCACCTTGGTTGTTCATGGTGTTTAATGGACTATTTCTCCACGTGGGCATTAATGGAAATGTATTCTGCCATTTTTCCAGAATGATTTGTTATGTAAATATCTCTCTTTAGCCTGTTGCAATGAAGGCACTTTTCTTTTGGTTTCCAGTAGGTGGCATCTAAGCTTCTTGGATCCCTGCTTTATATAAAGCCTAAATGTCTTTTTAATTTTCTTGTAGATGTTGAATCACACTTGCTACTTTCAGTTTCAATCCCTGTCAGTGTTAGCAACAGTTTCAATAGCGCTTGATCAGATTCCCCTGGGGCTCCATGGTGTTTGGTCTTGGAGGGTATGGGGGGAGGGGCCCACTGGGTTGGGAGTTGATGGCTGTGGCTCAGCCTTGGTTTTGTAACCAGGGCCAGTAAAAATCACTTGTTGTTTCTCTGTAGTCCTGTCTCGCTTTTCTGCTTCTGCCCTGATGACTGGGCTCTGCTGCTGGCTGCTAGAAGTTCTGGCACTTCCAGGCAGGGTGATCAGGGAAGTTGTTGCACCTTCCCCTTCCCTCCCTCCTGCAAGGAGTTCAGGCGGCTGGGATTGGCAGCTTCTTTATTTCTCCCAGTCCACCATGCGACACCCTGGGTTCTGACCTGTGGTAGCTCTTATGTGCAGATTCCTTGCTCAAAAGTGCTGGTGTGCAGTTTGGGTGTTTTTTGTTGAGTTTTAGATGTTCAGCTTATTGTTGTTTCAAGGGGAGTGATCTGAGGACATCTCTCACTCTGCCATATTTCCCAGAATTCCTAGATGAACCAATCTGAAGTCCAATATTTCATCTGGAAGAATATCAGATCAGGAAGTTTAAAAACTCTGGATGTTTTATTTCAGGTAAGTGCAGCCACAAAGCAATCTGGGGCTTCAGTAGAAGACTGGCAGAGAAGAGAAAATAGCTGGTATTATATAAGATCATGGTAGGGGAAAGAGTGAGCCATCCCAAACCAGTACTGCCCAAAGCAGAGTGGCAAACTTGGGGAAGTAAACATTTGTCCTTGTTGTGGGCTGAGTTGTGTCCCCTGCAAAACTCTTAAATTATGTCCCTTACAAAATGCATAACCACTCCCCATCCCAGGAAAATGAGACCTTTAGTGTGGGCCCCAATCCCATATGGTCCTTAGGAGAAGAGAAAGGGCCACATGAGGACACAGTAATAGGGTAGCCATCTGCAAGGCAAGGAGAGAGGCATCAAGAGAAATCAGACTTGCCACATCTTGGTCTTGGACTTCCAGCCCCTAGAACTGTGAGAAAATTAATTTCTGCTGTTTGAGCCACCCAGTCTGTGGTATTTTGCTATGGCAGCCCTAGCAAATAAAGTTATTTTTTACTTCCCAGACTCTAAACCCCTTTCCAATATTTGGGAAAATTTCCATCGATGAGTGTTGATGGGAGGCAGAGATTCTCTAGCAGCAGCAGTGGTTGTATCAAGATGGAGTTCTTGGTTCAATGTTGAGAATGTTAAAGGATAAACTGTCATGTTTAATGCCCATTGGTAGCAACTGCAAAGTGTTCTGAGCAGGCTAGTTATGCAATGTGGTGGTCATTGCTCTAGCTTGCATAGGCCTGGGCTAGGCTGTCTAGCTCTCCCAGGGACTATGTGAACTACCAGAAACCTTTAAATAAAAACATTTTCTTTCTAAATTAGTTAAGAGCGTAGGAATGGTTTCTGTGGCTTATAATTAAGACCACTGATTGCTTTGATTTAAGTCTATATGTGTATCCTGAGAGCAACTCAACTGCAAATGTTACTAGGTATCAGGGACATTCAAAGTTGGATGTGTGATGTCCTCAGAGTTCTCAGTAGTCAGGCAATTTTGAGCAGTGCCCTAGCCATCAGGCTAGAAGAACACCTGACTTGAGGTGTTTTTTTTCTCTTTCCTTCCCTACTTCCTTTTTGTCCTCTTTTTGTTACATTTAATTAATTAATTAATTAACGTATTTGTTTATTTATTGTTCTCCCTTTTTGTTCCTCATCCTTGGCCAATGCTTTAGACCACTAGACTCCACAGACTTTGTAAAGCCCTAAGTGGGGGCCTTGGGAGTAAGGTAGCTGTGAGCCCTACTCAGTCTGGGCTCTCTTGCAAGTGAGACACTGCCTTAGAATGTGTCCCCCACCATCCCATCCCAGTCTTTTTTGCACTCAGCAATGAAGACTGATAATAATAATACCACATTTTTTTCTATGTAAATTTTGATTCTCTATCACTCAGAAACCAAGAGTCAGTCAGATACACCTATATAATATCTATAGAGGAACAATATCTACATATTTATTAAGGGCAGCAAATAATTACTAGTGGGAGGTGGGGAAATGGGGCCAAGAAGTAAGGGGACTGTGTGTGGCCAGGGGGCTGTCTTGAAACTGAGTTAACATAGCAAGCACACTACTTCTATTTAGATGTTATATAACAGAGGAGCTGAAAATAAGAAAATTCTCTAAATATGCTTTTTTTCACCCTTTACCTAGTAAAAATTATAAGTTGCCCTTATCAAAGAAGACTTTTATTATTTTTATTTGAGGGTAACTTTGAGAAACAGATGGATATAAGGGACTCTATACGCTACCCCAAAGTATTTCTTGGTGCCACCATTCCTGGGAAGGAGACATCTAGGGTTCCAGTCTTTTATCAGAAGACAGTTGTTCAGCTCCAAGTTTAGGTTTTGCTCTTAGGGACGTATACTATTCCTCAGCCACCTGCCTGGGGCTTGACTTCCAGTTACCCAGGCACCCAGCTCTGCTTACTGGTCTCCCAAACACAGGATTCAGGGCTTTTGTAGCCTCATCATTTGGGCCTAGAACATAGTTCTTAGCTGATCATTTTTTAATGTGACCTCAGTTCTCCAATCTTCCCCACTCCATTCCAGCCTATGGAGTACAGGCATGACAATGAAGTTAGTCCTTTGGCAACCATATGCACAAGTAAGGGGTAATTCCCTTCTTTTTGGAAATTCAATAGGGTTATTTGATTGAAAATGTCAAAAACCATAAAAAACAAAAAATCCAGGAGGCAAATTGAATTTGTCTGAGGTAGAAGGCTGTCAAGCATTCCCCAGTGCAAGAAAGCACATTATACTTAAAATATACCAATCCCTCATTGAATAGCTGACTTAACCTTGTTTTAACTTTTTATTAGGTAAAAAAATAAAATAAAGGTCAATAGAGCAAAGGTTTCTATAGCAACCTGGCAGCCGCACCTCTTGTAACATATGAAATCATTAATTTGTGAGGTGCAACTAGGTCAGAGAAGAGCCCTATGGGAATTGGCAAACCAACAGTTATGTAACTGGAATAAGTGAAGTTTACAGCCCACTTATCAAGGAAATGAGTAGGTATTTACAATGCCTGATTCTACCTCCTACTGCCCTATTGTTAGGAAGGCCTTCAACTGGTGGTAAGGAATGGGGAGTTGGGAGTATATATGTTGTGCATATGTGTTCAGAATGAGGGGTGCCCTAAAGAGTGTAAAGACAAAACCTGCAAAAACACAAAACCTAACCTGAAGTCTGGAAAGCCTGGTGTTGCTCAAACTGGGCGATTCCTGCTGGTCTGCTACCCTGGCAAGAGTGGACAGAAATCTTTTTTGGGGGGATGGGGCAGATGAATACAAGTCAGTTGTATTTGAGAGTAAAGCGATGTGGGGGCAAGAAAACATAGGAAGACAAGAGAGGGCATGCTGGCAAATACAAAAAAAAAAGTTAGCCTGGGAACCTGAGGGTTTACTAAGGTTATAAAGGGCTAAACTACCCCATTTATACATCTCTTGCAGTCCTCATTCTTCCTCATCCCACAATCTATGACAACAACCATCAATTCCCATGTATGCCTCCAAGCATCACGTAGAAAACTGATGATTAACACAGAGACTGTTGGAGATAATACCCACCATTAGTTTATTTTATATCAGCACCACCTCTGCAAACCAAATGTAAATAGATTAATCAACTCACTTTTGTTTAATGTGAGGAATTGCAGAGCATTATATAAGGCAGCTATTTTATTTTGCACCTGTTGATGAGAATGAGGTTTGACTTAAAGAAATTTGTTTCCAGTCCGGGTCATACAATGAAAGAAAGACAGAGAGAATTACATTCTATTTTCTTAGCATCCTGAGGGAGGAAAGCCTGTCACCTGATTAACATCAGCCCCATCAGAGGGGCCAGAGCCCCCATCCTCTCCAACAACACAAATGCTGGGAGACCAGTCTAGGATGCTGCCCAATTCCTGGACCCTGGAAATTGTTTCTTTGTCAACATCCCTTTTGTCTCAGAACCTACTTCCCTCCCCTCCCTGTCTCCTAAACAACTCACTCAGGTACTTTATTTATTGTCTTTGATCATATTTGTGTGAGGAAGGTAGGAGTGGAAGACTAAATAATGTTTAACTTTGAGGAAGTGGTAGTGAGAGAAGTCAGTTTGGGATAACAACCAGAGCTACAGAACTCATGCTTTGGCTCTAATACAAGTACAGGGTCATTTCCAACTCGCTGAGTGACCTTCAGTCTTCCATGAGTCACAGCTATAGCTGAGTCATAGGCAGGAGAGAGACTGCTTATAGGCTTTCTTCCTTATCCCCTCCCCATATTCTTCCTAGTTACTTGAGGAAAGGGCTGTGTTTATTATTATGATGGTGAATATCATAATGACTTGGAGTCACATAAATTTATCATTTACTTCCTGTTGATTACTTCCTCTGTCTCGGGCTTAATTTCCGTATCTACGATGTGGGGAGAAAATAGTACCTCGTAGAATATCATAGAATTATTATGAAGTATAAATGAGATAAACCATGTAAAGAATTTTTCAGAGTCCCTATCACATAGTAAGTACTCAACGAGTGTGAATCATTATTAAGTCATTCCCCCAAATTATTTTGGGAATCCATCTATCACGATCTTGGTTAGTGAGAATCATTTTCTCAGAATCTCATTACCTTGGAGGAGGAGGCAGAAAAGCAGGGATGGCAGAGAAACAACAGTTGATTTTTACCACCTGCAGTTGCAAAACCAAGACTGAGACACAGACCTCGTCCCCAGCCGAGAGGGCACCTACCCCATAATCTCTGAGCTAGAACACCGTGGACCACAGGGGAATCTGAGGAAACGCTACCAAAACTTTCGCTAACACTGACAGAAACTGAGACTGAAGCTAGCAAACGTGATTACATATCTATCAGAGGGCGAAGAAAAGGCATTATTAAGACTTTACATAAAGCAGGGATACAAGAGGCTTACAGGCCACCTGCTGGAAACCAAAAGAAAACGCCTTCTTTACAATAGGCTAGAGAGATCATTACATAATAAATCTTTCTGGAAAAAAAGCAGAACACGCTTCCATTAATGCGCAGGTGGAGAAATAGTCCATTAAACACCATGTTAAACGAAGATGACAAGGCATCTCAGAAAGAAAGAGAAAAATCTTCAGATAATAAGCTTACAGACAGAGAAATATGCAAATTAAATGACAGAAAATTCAAGTTAGTACTTCAGAAAAAATCAATAAGATACGAAACATATCATATCAACATTTCAGGAATTAAAAAAACAACCAGAAGAGCAGAATGAGTTCTTTAGCAAGGAGACTAAAACTCTGAAAAAGAACTGAATAGACTTTATGGAGATTTAAAAACACACCAGAAGAGTTGAAAAAATGAAACAACAAGCTTGGGAAACAGAGTTGAGCAAATGGAGGAAAGGATCAGTGATATCAAACACAGAAACCAAGAAATAAATCAGAAGGAAGAAGAGAGAAACTGAAGAATGAAAAATAATGAAAGAGAAATACAAGAATTTGCTGAAACCATCAAGAGAGGAAACATAAGAATAATGGGCATTATCGAAGGTGAGGAAAAGGAGCAGAGACTAGAAAGCACTTTCAGACAAATAGTTGATAAGAATTTCCCAAACCTAAGGAATGAGCTGGAGCTTGTAATTCAAGAAGTCAAAAGAACACCCAATTACCACAACCCAAAAAGGTCTTCACCAAGACACATCGTATTAAAATTATCAAAAATCAACGAAAAAGACGGAATTCTCAGGACAGCCAGGGAGAAGAAAATGGTAACTTATAAAGGAAAACCCATTAGATTACCCTTGGATTTCTCAGAGCAGACCTTACAAGCCAGAAAGGAGTAGAATGAAATATTTAAACTATTAACTAAAAGGAACTACCAGCCTAAAATAACATATCCAGCTAAGCTCTCTTTGAGATATGAAAGAGAAAATAAGACCTTTCCAGACATACCAAAATTGAGGAAATTCTTCACTACGAAGCCTGCACTACAGGAAATAATGAAAGAGGTCAGCTCACCTAAAAACAAAAAAATGACAAACACACACACACACACACACAATACTACTGTCACACACACACACACACACACATCAATAATAATAACAATAATAATTGGGAGTAAGGTGACTATCAAGCAAAGAGAAGCAGAGGAGTGCAACCCTTACTGAGAACAGGGCATTATAAGCTTAATGAATAAGAAAAGAATTGCTATAGCGAGATAGTAATGAACGTTCAACATACATAAGGACAAACTGAGACAACAAGGACTGAAAAGGGGAGGATTCAAAAATCCCAATTCACAATGGGAATGGAGATACGGCACGTGAAGAAGAAAATGGACCACTGTATATATATATATATATATATATATATATATATATATAACTATCCTTAACATATTTGTAATGTATTCGTGATGGTAACCACACACCAAAGATTCATAACTGAAGTATATAACATAAAACAAGAAGAGCCAAAGGCAAAACCCACAAAAGCCAACCAGAATAAAGAAAACAGAAACACAAGGACAAGGAAGCAGTGGAAACACAGAGCTACCAGAAAGCAAAAGATAAAATAGATATAAGAAGATCTCATATTTCAATAATTACCCTAAATATAAATGAACTGAACTCACCAATAAAAAGGCATAGAGTTGCACAATGGATCAAAAAACAAAACCCAACCATAGTCTGCCTCCAGGACACACATCTCAACTCCAAAGACAAATATAGACTAAAAGTCTTCTTTTGAAATAGACTTCAAAATTAAAAAAAGATAAAGAAAGATACAGAGGGAAACTTTGTAATGATAAAGGTAATATTGCACCAAGAAGACATAACACTTATTACTATCTATGCTCCCAATCAGGGATCCCCGATATATGTAAAGCAATTACTAACAGAACTAAAGGGAGAAACAGACCAAAACACTATCATAGTAAGGAACCTAAATACTGCACTGTCGGATATAGACAGATCATCCAAACAGAAAATCGATAAGGAAATAACATCCTTAAATGACACATTAGACCAACTGAACAAATTGACATTTACAGAGCCTTCCATCTTAAAACAGCTGCTTATCCATTCTTCTCTAGTGTACATGGAACATTCTCAAGAATCGACCACATACTGGGACACAGAGATAGCCTCAACAAATATAAGAGGGTTGAAATCATACCAACCATATTCTCTGATAATAATGCTTTGAACTAGAGATCACCTGCAGAAAGAAATCAAGAAGAACCACAAATACATGGAGATTAAACAACATGCTACTGAAGAATAACTAGGTCAGAGAAGAAATAAAAAAAAAGAAATCAAGAATTACATAGAAACGAATGATAATGATAGGACAACATATCAAAACTTTTGGGACACGACAAGAACGATCATAAGAGGAAAGTTCATATCATTATAGGCCTATCCCAAAACCGAGAACGAGCCCAAATAAACAAACACTTCATCTTAAAAAAACTAGAAAAGGAAGAACAAATGAAGCCTAATTTCAGCAAAAGGAATGAAATCATCAAAATTAGAGCAGAAATAAATGAAATTGAAAACAAAACAAACAAACACAATAGAAAAAAATAAATACAAGGAGCTGGTTCTTTGAGAAGGTTAATAAAATTGACAAGCCCCTGGCTAGACTCACTAAAGAAAAAAGAGAAAGGACATATATAAACAAATCAGGGATGAAAGAGGGGAAATTTCTATAGAAACTGGAGAAATACAAAGGATCATACAAGAATACTATGAAAATTATATAACACCAAATTTAATAACCTAGAAGAAATGGACCAGTATTTAAAAATATACAACCTTCCTAGACTGAATCAAGAAGAACTTGAAAATCTAAATAGATTGATCAGCAATATGGTTATTGAAACAATCATAAAAAACCCAGGACCAGCCGGGTTCACCAGTGAATTCTCCCAAACATTCCAAGTAGATTTATCACCTATTCTCCTCAAACTCTTCAAAATACTGAAGAAAAGGCCATATTACCCAACTCAATTTCTGCAGCCAATATTACCCTGATCCCAAATCTGGTAGAGAAAACACAAAAAAAGAAAACTACAGACCAATACCTCTCATGAACACAGATGGAAAAATCCTAAGTAAGATACTAGCGAGTGCAATCAGACAAGAGAAAGGTATAAAAGGCATCCAAATAGAAAATGAAGAAGTCAAACTGTCACTACTTGAGGATGACATGATTCTCTATGTAGACAACCCTAAAGACTCCATAAAAACACTGCTAGAAACAATAAGCAAATACAGTAAAGTTTCTGGATACAAGATCAATGTTCAAAAATCCATAGTGTTCCTATACTCTAATAATGAAGTGTCAGAAGAAGTGGAAAAAAATAATTCTTTTAGCAATTTCAACAAAAAGAATAAAATACCTAGGAATAAATTTAATGAAACATGTGAAGGATCTATATAATGAAAACTACAAGACCCTATTAAAAGAAATCGAAGAAGAGACAAAGAAATGGAAAGATATTCTGTGTTCTTGGATTGGAAGAATCAACATAGTTAAAATGACCATATTACCTGAAGTATTATACAGATTTAATGCAATCTTATTGACATTTTTTAAAGAAATAGAACAAAAAATCATCGGATTTGTATGGAAGCACAAAAGACCTCGAATTGCCAAATCCATCCTGAGAAAAAAGAACAAGGCTGGAGGCATCACTCTGCCTGACTTCGAATTATACTACAAAGCAAATAATTTTCGACAAAAAGGCCAAAAGCATACAGTGGAGAAAGGAAAGCCTTTTCAATAAATGGTGCTGGGAAAACTGGAAAGCCACCTGCAAAAGAATGAAACTAGACCGTTGTCTATCACCACACATCAAAATTAACTCAAAATGGATTAAGAACTTGAATATAAGACCTGAAACAATAAAATGCATAGAAGAAAACATAGGAACTAAACTCAAGGACCTTGGACTTGAGGATTTTATTAATTTGACCTCAAAGGCAAGGGAAGTAAAAGCTAAAATAAATCAATGGGACTACATCAAACTAAACAGCTTCTGCTCAGCTAAAGGAACCGTCAACGAGGTAAAGAGACAACAATCCAAATGGAAAAATATATTTGCAAGCAACCCCTCTGATAAGGGCCTAATATCCAAGATATACAAAGAACTCATACAACTCAATAACAACAACAACAAACACAAACGATCCAATCAAAAATTGGTCAGAGGACCTGAAGAGACACTTCTCCCAGAGGTCATACAAATGGCCAACAAATATATGAAAAGATACTCAACATTGCTAGATATTAGGAAAATGAAAATCAAAACCACAATGTAATACCATCTCACACCTATTAGAATAGCTATAATCAACAAGACAAGTAATAACAAATGTTGTAGATGATGTGGAATAATAGGAGCCCTCGTACACTGCTGGTTGGATTGCAAATTGGTACAGCCACTATGGAAAACAGTATGGAGGTTTCTCAAAAAACTAAGAATTGATCTACCATATGATCCAATAATCCCTCTACTAGATATTTACCCCAAAGATTTGAAAATCCATATCCAAAAAGATATTTGCACACCCATATTCATACCAGCATTATTCACAGTAGCCAGGACATGGAAGCAACTGAAGTGTCCTGCGATAGATGATTGATTGGCTAAAGAAGCCGCGGCTCATATATACAATGGAATATTACTCAGTCATAAAAAGAGATGAAATACTGACATTTGCGACAACATGGATGAACCTCTAGATAATCGTGCTAAGTGAAATAAGCCAGACAGAAAAAGTTGAAAATTACATGTTATCACTTATATGTGGGATATACACCTAAAAGCAACAAATGAACAGGATGAATGAACAGAGACTTATTTACATGGACGATGAACTAGTTATTACCAGAGTGTAACGGGGAGGGGAGAGGTAGACTGGTGGGGTGAAATTTAAAGAATTTCTTCAATTTAATTAATTAATCAATTAATTAAATTTTTAAAAAAAAATTTAAAGTGAACATTTCTATCACTTTTCAGGGCACATCCTGAGTTGATTCCAATGGTCATAAAGGAACATTGCACAATCTCTCAAAATTAATTATCCCAATCACTTTTCAATAAAGACAAATTAAAGCATGAACCCTCCCCACTCTCGAAAAGAAAAACCCTTTGATCTAAATTGCATTTTACCCTCCCTTCTTCTCTACAGAGCCTTCCTAGGCTCACCTGGCCCATGATGAACTCATGCTGTGAAATTCCTCCTGCATTTATAGGACAAGTTTAAGTGGCATTCGAAGAACCATGTAATTTAGCACATTCCTCTGTGTCCATGTTCTTGTTCTGTTTGTCAATGATTTTCTGTCTCCCCAGTCAGGTTGTATACTCCTTGAGAATAAAATTAGTATCAGATACTTTAGTTTTACCACATCTTCTACCCCCTAAGTGTGTTAGCATAGTTTGAAGTCAAATGAATATTCAAAATCAGCAATTGAGAATGAGCTGGGGGAAGTCATAAACCTAGTCTATGCTCCTATAAAGCAGTATAAAAAATAGCTGCAATTGATGCATGAGCATCAATTGCAATTTTTGCCTGATGCTAAGACCATAAGCAAATTATGTTGGCCTCTGTATTTAACCAGACTGAAGTTCAGACCCATTTTCCATGGGCCCTTGGCCAGAGATTACAGAAAAATACCAGCCTTGGATTAATGTCTCATTGGGAAGTGGAAAGACACTGTCCATGTGTTGGTGTAGGAACATCAGCAGATAGAAACTGAGTTATCTCTGTAACTGAAGTGTGATCAGAAGAAAAGGAAAACACTATGTACCATGAATTGTGGAATTGCAGTTTGTTGCTGAAAGAAGTCTCTTTGTCTGTCCCTATGGCATCCTGTGATTGCTTCTGTCCTTTCTTTTGTACGAGGTGGGGCTGTTTTTGTGTTAGACATTTCTGAAATTATTTCCGGGAATTCTTAAAATGAAGCTAAGTGACAGATCTGCATCTGTAGTCCTCAATCTTTGTAGTGATAATGTCAATGTTCTCTAGCCAAAAACTACCAGGAACACACATGTAGTGATCAGGCTGGATATATCACTTGTTCCAGTGAGGGAAAACAGATACCATAGAGAAATGTGAGGTGTCTCAAGAAAAAAGGCATAAAAAAGACTTATTATAGAATCTGAGCTTTGGTTGGGTGACTTGGGAGTGGGTCAAAGAAAGCTGCCGTTCACTCTAGGTTGGATGCTGTCAGAAAGCAGCAAAATTATGTGATTATTACAATAAATTTTATCTGGGCTGGGAGGGAGAAGCTGTAATTGATAAAGAAGCATCATATTAGCCAGGAGAGAGTTAATAAGTCATTTCTGTGGTTCGAACAATGTTTATATTTTGTCTGGGTTCAAATTTTATGGAGTGGTCCTGTTTTTTCTTTGATCCGTCATAGTCGCAGAGTTGATTTGTCTCATTTTGATGTCCTGTGAAATTTTTTATGTTCAACAGAACATCAAGCCCAGTTTGATGTTGCTACTAGTGCCAGGCCAGCTCTTAGCAACACCCAGGCCTAGCTGATAGTACCAGACTAGCTTCTGGATGTTAGGAGTTGATTTTCTCTTTCTCAGTTTAGTGTTTTACCAGAAGGTCATGTGCAAGGGGCTTCCTTAAGTGCATTTCAAATTGGCTTGACTCCTTCTCCACCCCACAGGCATTTTTATCTCTAAGCCCACATTCTCTTGCCCTACTGCATTGCTCTGTCTCTATCTCCCAACCCTTGGCATATTTCTAGGACCTACCCCAAGCCCTATCTCTTCCATGAAGCCATTTCTGACCACTCCACCCCAAAGGACTTTCATACTGCTCTGATCTTGGTACCTTTATTGTTTGCTCTACTTCATTGGCACTCTCAGGTTACATCAAGACTGTCTTTCTCACTACCATATCTTAGGGCCTAACATTACATGCAATCTATGTATGTAGTGATAAGTGGTACTGTTAATTGCCTTTTGTTGTATGAGTCTTATCTCTCCAATGGAACTCTACTCTACTTGAGTGCAGGAATTGTGTGCTGCGACCTCATATATTATTTATGTCCCAGCTCTGTTCTAAATTTTTACGTGTATTAACACATTTAATACTCACAACAAGCCTATGAAATAAGTATTATTATTATTTCCATTTTAAGATGAAAACAAAACAACTTTTTCTAGCCCTTTCTACTACCTCTTCTGCCCCTTCCCCCATCCAGTTCACTCGGAAGCTGGTTAATGATGGATAGCTTAAAAAACAAGGGAGCGGTGCATGTGGATTCCCCTCCCCACAAATACTACTCAAGTATAACTCACTTTACATAGCACATGTTCTTGAAAATAGACATTAATAAAACTGTTTGCTTAAACAAAGCAGCTATCATTACTACGTGGAACAGAGTAGCATATCTGTAAAGCTCTACGAAGATACCATACATCAAGTTAAAGTAATGCAATTTGGCATACAGTATCTCCTTAGACTCTTACAATAATGCTATACTTATCTTCCTTTTATAGGTAAGAAAACCAAGGCACAGAGTAATTCCCAGAAAAAAAAAAGACAGGATAAAGAGGTAAAACAGAAGAGGAAGAAGAGTGGAGCTACAGATTTAATGCCATCCCTATTAAAATTCCAATGACATTTTTCACAGAAATAGAACAAACAATCCTAAAAATCATATGGAACCATAAAAGATCCTGAGTAGCCAAAGCAATCCTGGGAAAGAACAAAGCTGGAGGCATCACACTTACTTCCCAATTTCAAACTATATTACAAAGCAACAGTAATCAAAACAGTATGGTACCAGCATAAAACAGATACATAAATCGATGGAAAGGAATAGAGAGCCCCCAAATAAACCCACTCGTATATGGTCAACTAATATTTGACAAGGGAACCACGATTATTCAATGAAGAAAGGAAAGTCTCTCCAATAAAAGATTTTGAGAAAACTAGATATTTACATTCAAAAGAATAAATTTAGGCCCCTATCATACAACATTAACAAAAATTAACTCAAATAGATAAATTAATGCAAATTAACTCAAATAGATCAAAATAGATCTAGCACACAAAATTGACTCAAATAGATCAAAAATAGATAAAAGACTTAAATGTAAGACCTGAAACTATAAAACTCCTAGAATAAAACATATGGGGAAAGTTCCGTGGCATTGGTCTTAGTGACGATTTTCTTTTAGATACGACACTAAAGCACAAGCAACAAAAACAAAAATCAACAAACGGGATTACATCAAACTTTTTAATGCTTCTGCACAGCAAAAGAAACCATTTTTTTTTAAAAATGAAAAGTTAACCTCTGGAATAAGAGAAAATATTTGAAAACTATATATCTGATAAGGAGCTAATATCAAAAATATATAAGAAACTCATACAACTTGATAGTAGACAATAACATGGTCACTGGAGCTCTGATCTCCCTGGCAACATCTTTCTTTGGTGAGCCTAGCCGGGAGAAATCATCGTTGGCACCATAGAGACATTCATCGTGGGGAATAATGGGGAGTACTTCATCTATACCTGAAGACTCACCTCTTGGCTGCATTTTAAAGAATTGAAAGGCCTTTAAGCTAGATGGCATACAGTGAAAGAAGCTGGTCTTCATCTGTTGTATGACCTGGCCCCAACACAAACTCAAGGATCATGAGGTTAGGCCAGAAAATTAGACCTTAAAATATAACACAATCTTACAGTTAGACCTCTTTTGTAGATGAAATGGAAAATTGACAGAGGTCCCCTATACCTCAGCACAGACCTCCTCCATGACCCAGTCCTCTCGGCACCTCCTTTGCAGAAGGGAGAGGGAGACTCGAGGCCATCAACTCCTCAGTCATCCTCCACTACCTCCTCTAGTTCTCCTACATCAGACCCTCCTTATGCCTCATATACCACCCTTTACCAGAAGAAGCGGCTGGACCCAGCCCCACAAGACATAACCGAGTGGGGCCTCTTACCACCACGAGTCCGCTAAAGTCTGTCCACTCAGGAAAGTAGCGAACGGGGAAGCAGGAACCCTCAGAATTCATGTCCCAGTTTCTATGACTGTTCTCGCTCATTGTAAAATCAAACTGGGGCGTTTCTCCGAGGACCCAAATAGATTTACTGATGGATTTCAGGCCCTAGTGATGTCCTTTGATTTGACATGGAAGGACATCCAAGCAGTCATATTTACTTGCTGCACCCCAGAGGAAAAACATGAATTTGGCGCGAGGCCCAGGGACATGCAGAGAATATGGCTGCTGCTCAACCAGATAGGCACCCAGTGGGAGCCACTGGAGTCCCAAGCCAAGACCCTGACTGGAATTATCGGACAGGGCAGGGAGGCTTAATAAAAGGAGACCATATGATACTTTGCTTAATCGTAGGGATGAAAAGGTGTATAGTCAAGCGTGTCAGCTATGATAAGAGCAAAGAGGTGACCCAAAACTGGGGAGAAAATCTGGCCTTATTCCAGGGTCCACCAGTTGAGGCTTTCTGGAGATTTACTGAGGGGCGGTCTCTGCTCAGCCATCACTTTACTAGCCAGTCTGCTCCTGACATCAGGAGAAAACACCAAAAGCTTCAGTATGGCCCTCAGATTCCGATGGCTCAATTATTAGACATGGTCTTTAGAGTCTCTAACAATAGAGATAAGGCTGAGGAGGATAGAAAGACCAGGCACCTGAGACCAGACAGGCTAAGAGGCAGGCTCAAATGATAGCAGTTGCTGTCAGCGCTGCCTTGCAACCTCAGGGCCACTCTATAGGAAACAAGGGACGCTCAAAAGGGGCAACCCCTACAACCCCAAAGGGGCTTGTTTTAACTGCGGGACACCGGGACACTGGAGCAACCAGTATCCCTACCCCAGAAAAGAGGTCCCCGAGCTCTGTCCTCAGTGCAAACAATCAGACCACTGGAAGAGGGAGTGTCCCCACTTCCAAAGGGAGTTGGAGCTCCCAGATCCATGACGGCCTTGTTTGAGGAGGACTGAAGGAGCCCAGGGTTCCTGGTGACCCCTCACAAGAGACATCTTGTGACTACGGAAAAAAACTCAGATGACCCTTGATGTAGCAGGTAAACAGATCAATTTTTTAATTGATGAGGAGCTACCTACTCTGTCCTGACAGCTACAAACAAAATGGAAAGTGCTTTACCAGGTCTTGTAAAGTACCACCACCGCTGTTAAAATCCACGGCATAAAAAGCTGGATACATCCATCTAGGATTAAATTTTTCTCCTCTGTGTCATCACAGGAACCTCTCTGACCAGCTCTATTCAGGAATACTCCTGTGAAACCATACTAAACCTGAAGCTGTTCTTCAAGAAAAAAAGAGAGACACATCCCTACACCAAAAGATGAGTACCCTTGACTTCTTAATTTGTTAGTTACTGCTTTTGGCATGGGTCTTCCCTTGGCCCTTTCTTTCCTCTTCACCTGTATCTCCCACCCCAGGCACTCCTCTCAGTATTTGCCTATATTTCAGTCAACTCTGAATTCCAGCCTATCTTCATAATATCTACCATACTTAACTGCTTCTTCCTGGTTAGTCTTAACTTCCTTTCTGGACTGTGTTCCCAACCAAGTAACTATCAATATGACCTTTTTAAAAAAAAATTAAATTTATTTCTGTCACTACATATCAATATGATCTTAAACCTCTTAATTCTAATCTATTCTCAGCCCCTACAAGGATGATGGGAATCTAAAGCTTTTGTTAACTTTTCAAACTTCATGGCCAAGAGAAACCATTTCTCTAATTGCTGGATCTGTCAACTGCACCGCAAGCATACCCCGCTTTGGTCTGTTTTACCCTACTTCCCATGATATGTTATTATTGAAATTTACCTGTTCCACTGTGTCACGTCCCTACAATACTCAAATAGAGTGTTTACTATTTCAAACAGACTGGACCTATGTAAATGGCACTGCTATTTTACAAAAAGACATTACTAACATGCCCTCCTGCTTGTTCCAGAACCCAGCATCTAAAGATTTAAGTTCCTCTTACCAAAGCTGTACTACTGATCTAAGACCACCAGGGACAGGCCATGATCTCTGGGTGGCAACTTATTTCTTCGGTATCCCTATACAATACAATAACTGGGGCTCAGAATGCCTATCAGGCACTCACTGCAACTATACGCAGTGGGACTGCCTTAAACAACATTCACACACAAGATCCAACATCTGTTTTGGAGGATGGACACCAGAAACTCCTACCCTCATGTTGATTATAATACATCTATTGATGCTACCAATTCTAAAATGATTCATTCCTTTGTTAGGGCCTCTAACTTTAGTCCTACTTCTAATCTTTGGCTCATACCTCTTTAGCCTTCTCGTTAAATTTGTCTCCACCAGATTACAACAGTTCCACATAAAGGTAATGATGCTACAGAGATCTAAACTGATTCCTTCAATGGAGACCATCCTGGAGGGAAATCTGAACCTTCTGGATAAGGCAGGCAGAGATTTTTGGTCCCACGTTAGGTAGTGACTACTCCCTGTCACAGCAGGGAGTAGCTATAGAAGCCTGACCTCCAGTCTTTCAACACCCTATATGATTATGGTTCTGAAAATCTCTCCGGGGAGATTTCTGAGGTAGGATAGATAGATAGCCCAGGGATACCCCAACCCCTCCAGGATATGGCTCCAGAATTTTTTCCTTTCTTTGGACCTCTGTTTTAGCCCTGGTAAGGGGAGGGAAGCCCAAACTGGTCTTTTCCAGTTTAGACACCATCTTTGGCTAAGTCATGACCTTTGGCTAATTATAATGTTATTATAAGCTCACCCGCACTGCAAATACCGCAGCTCCCATCATGCACCTGACACCATGACAGTTCCGGAAACATCATATAAGGAAGAAAGAGCGGGAAACTGAGCTCCCTGCCTACTGGGAGAAGATGACCAGGCTACGGCAGTGCCACGTTTCCAGGCTCTGCTTCCAAGAAGAACAAAAGCCCATAATCTAGACATCCTTGAGTAACTCTCGCTCTCTCCGTCAGTTTGCTTGCATTCCCCTCTTGAGTGTGTACTTTTGCTTTAATAAAGCTTGCACTTTCCTGCTTAAAAGAATGAAATAATAAAAAAAAATAAAATGATTTAAAAAATAAAAATGAGCAGAAGACCTGAATAGACATTTTTCCAAGGAAGACATGTTAATGGCCAGCAGGTACATGAAAAGATGCTGAATATCACTAATTATCAGGGAAATGCAAATCAAAACCATAATGAGGTCAGAATGGCTATCATAAATAAATAAATACAAAATAAGTGTAGGAGAGGATATGGAGAAAAGAGAAACTTCATGCAATGTTGGTGGGATTGCGAATTGGTGCAGCCACTATGGAAAACAGTATGGAGGTTCCTATAAAAAATAAAAATAGAACTACCATATGATCTAGCAATCTTACTTCTGGTGTATATCCAAAAGATGTGAAGTCACTATCTTGAAGAGGTTTCTGTGCCCCCATGTTCATTGCAGTATTATTCTTTCGCAATATATACATGTATCAAATCATCACTGTTGTACAGCTTAAATTTACATGCTGTTATATGCAATTGTATCTCAATAAAACTGAAAAAAAATTGTCAAATGGAGGGCTGGAGGTAAGAAATGATGGCAGAGCTTTGTGGAAGTAGGTTAGGAAAGGTAAGGAAAGCTTTAGGTAGGTGTCTTTTTGTTGTGAATCTGGAAGGACAAGGAAAAGAAACCAGGAATAAAATTTTCCTGGAGACACTGCCTAGCCAGCTTCTCCTGGAATGAGAAAATCTGAGGTCAGAGTTGTCAAAACAACAATAAAATCATAAAAATTTATGATTCGTCTTCTCTCTGCCTGTGGCAAAGCTGGATGTCTACTCCAAAATATAGCCATACTGCTCCATCCAGTGGCAGATTCTAGATAGTGCACTGAGTGTCTGCCAGAGCCCCTCAGGTGGTATCAGAACCTTGAAGTGGTGGGGAGGGGTAGCTATATTATTATTATGTTTTAATCCCCAGAGAATTCCGATGTGCTGCTGTATTTGAAAATAGCTGGCTTATCTTGCACTTTCCCTGTGAAATGGAGACTTTTTCTGATGCCAATCAGAATGGCAGGAAGCACCTGGGCAAGATGCTAAGCTAGATCCTCTTTTTGCTTTTTGCATTCTCTCCTCGGGAGTTTCCTTCTTTCTCATTAACTGCCACTTCTCAGTTGGTGATTGTGTATCAGGTGCTGGAGATAGAACATTGCACAAGACAAATAAGGTTTCTGCTTTCATGGAGCTTACAATGAGGAAGACAGACAAGCAAATCTATACTTACAGATGGTGATAAGCTTTATGAAGGAAATAGGCATGGTGCTATGATAGAAAATGACTGATGTCAGAGAAGGCCTCTTTGAGGAGGTGACTCTGAAGCTGAGATTTAAAGAATGAGAAGTCAGCTATGGGAAGAGTTGAAGCAGGGCCTCTACCAGAATGCCTTTGTTCTGAAAGAAAAATTAACTCTCCTCTCTACATACATAGCCCTGTTGACTTGTGTTAAGTGCTTACTGTGGCACTTTGGGGTCAAGAGATAAAGCTCCTTTTCCAGAAAATTACAGCTCTACACCAGGGTACACAGCTCAGACAGCAGAGTATGGGCTAGATTTCAGCTCCCCTTATAGTGAATAGCCTTGTGTAGAAAACAATCTGCACAATCTTACATAGGAGTAGGAGGATAAGGACCCTGCTTCAACTCATCCCATGGCTGACCTCAAACACATAGAATTGCATTTGCTGAAAAGAACTTCACATGTTTCAGAAACTCTGCAACCAGTGGCAGGCAGAGGCCAGATCATACAGGGTCTTACAGGATGGAATGGGGTTTATATCTTATTTAATCCTTGAGAAGCCCAGTGAAGGTTTTTAAGTGAAATGAGTGAAATAATCTGAGTTATAGTTTAAGAAAATCACTCTGGTTGCTGTGCAGAGGATCTACTGGAGGGGTTTCCTCTAATATTAGCAACACTAATTCCATCTGCATCCTTAACTCCTTTTTGCCGTGTAACCTAACATATTCACAGGATTCCAAGGATGAAGATGTGGACTTCTTTGGGGGGGCATTATTCTGCCTACCACAGAGGCAAATGGAGAAATGGTGGTCAGATGAAGGGTAAAAACGTAGTGGGATCAATGGATTAGAGATTGTGGGATCAATCTGATGGGACTGAAAAACTGTAGCACTAGAGTAGAAATTTTCAAAATGGTGCAGTTTCTGGTGATGAAAAAGGCTAGTGTAGGATCATGTCATAGAGGTAGTACCTGATGTAAGGTTGTAGAAAGATCAGATAAAGAAGTCATGGAAGTGAAAGTCTAGAGTTTGAGATAGGCTAGTAGATGCTAAAGTCACCAAGAATAATGAACGAGCTACAGCTGAGGGCAACTGAGCCTGGAGGGAAAAACATAAACCTCACAAGTGGGGCGAGCCTGTGAGTGCAAAGGAGTCTTTGGCGGTGCCAACTCACCCAGGACCAGGGCCATTTCCTGCTCAATAGGAAGGATGGAGCCCTGACATTCCATCCCACTTCCAGGGGCTGGGCTCCAGGTCACAAGGACTGTGCAGTGTCCCCCCTTGAGATGTGGGAGGCAAAGTCAAGTCTCAAGAGACCAAGGCAACTGACAGTTCCCTGCCCTTCACATCACTTCCATGAACAGCAAGAGGTACTCAGCTTAAGTGAGGATCATGTGCATTTGACCCCAGGGCTTTTGGCTCCTGTAGGGAGATGGCACCTCATGTGGGTACTTCTCTTCAGGGTGCTCCCACAGCCCAGCTTGGCTGTGACATGGTGGACTAGAAGGCCAACAACAGACCAAGTCACTCCTTGTGTGTATGGAGGAGGTGGGGCAGGGTTTCACCTGGGGAGTGCAATCTCTCATTGTCCTTGGCATCCCAGCACCACAAGCATCACAACCAGCCATAAGAACAGGAGGCCATCTCATGGGAGGCTTTACAGAGGATTGCAAAAGAGAAAGGAAGAAGAGATGGGAAGGCTGTTTGTAGACAGTCAGCCCTAGGCAAGCAGTAGAGAAACACCATTGACAGTAATGGTGATTCCAAATCCCTGTGATTCCATCACCAACACCTACCTGTACAAAGACACCATGTGTGCCACAAACTTGAAGAAGGTCTGTACGTTCCCTCACAAAGGCCTGTGCTTTTGTAAGGGAGTTAAACAATGTCCACACATATCACTGTAATTCAGGAAAGCCTGTGGGGTGAGGGTGGGGGAGGGGGAGCAGATACAGAAAAAGAGGCTTCCTGGAGGCAGTGAGTTGGGGGCCAGGCTGTAAAAGAGATCTTTGCGGCGTGTCCCTTGCTATGCTGACATTAAATGGTAATCTCTTCAGGTTGTTGTGGCCTTGGGTTCTTCCCTCTGTCCCACCCTAATGACAAGTCTACAAAGGGAAAGGACTTGGCCACTCTTGTTGACTAACAGTGGGAGTAGGGTAGGGAAAGAGTGCACCTTATGGAGAGTACCTTTCCATAAGGAAATCTGAAATCCTGTGTTGTGCCAACTTCCTGGCTTGGAGAACAACCGAAGTCATGAGTGAATGATTGGATATGGAGGACAGGCACAATCTGCACACCAGATATATGGAGTGAGGCCTCATGTATGGATCTGTAACCCCAGTCAGGCTCAGGCAGATGACTGAGGCTCTGGAGATTGTCCTGTGGCCTTCTGGGCCACATACTTGCAATGAACAGAACCGCAAGGTCAGAGCTGGGAGGAGACTCTCCTTCAGTTTTGCTTCAGGTATTTCCTGAAGGCACACCCACTTTTTCCTTTCTCCTTTGTTTGTTGGCCAATTAGTCCTACATCCCAGAGACTTAGGTTGTTAATTTTCTGCCTCTGCAAAAGGACAATCTCCTCTGGGTTCCTCTTCACTCTCATCATTTCATAGCCATAGTTTTTCATCAACGACAGCTTTCTCCATGGCAAACCCAGTACCCAGTCCCACTTCCTTACACAAAGAAGAAGCTCCAGGTGCATACTTCTTTACTAGAAACTTCAAGATTCACAGCAGTCATGCTGTGCTTCAGCACTACTGATAAGTGGAGATGGTAACTAGAGAGGAAATAACTGATTATAAAGAGCGTCTTGGGAAATATATCAGAACACCGACATGGCGTGGGAACCAGAAGGGCCTAGCATCCAGAAGTCTTAGCCAACCCCTCCAGAGGGCCACAGGAGTGATGGTAGAGGAGACACTAGGATGGGGACCATGGGCAGTTTGGTCATATTTGGGTTTAATGTGTCAAACAAGAACAGATACAAATGAGAGTTCCAATGGGACACAGCACTGGTATATCAGAAGGTATCCAATAAATTTGACAGATGTGTAAATGCATGATTTAATGAATAAAGTAGGAGGTGAAGAGGATGGGAGGGTAGCATGCTAGGTCACAGGGAAAGGAATGGTGGCACAATAATTAGTAGTAATTATTGCCTCAATCAGCTTTCTAGGCCATTTGCCATTCTGCCCATGCTGGAGCCATTTCATTCCTTGGACAGATATACACACACATCTCTTCCACTATGTGAGCTCTTTCCTTTACTTGCAGTGACAACTCTCTTTCTCTTTCCCTGCCATCCTTCATCGCTAGGTAAACTCCTTGTGATCCTTCAGGATCTGGGTGGAATATCTCTTGCTGAGAACCTTTCCAAGCACCAACCCACTTCCCTCCTCCCCATCTCAGTTAATCGTAATCTCTTCATGCTCCCATAGCACTTTGTGTTCGTCCTTGTTTTAGCACTTGACACCTGTGTCATCATTATCCAAATGTCTGCCTAACCCTTTATACCATGACCTAGGGCAAGTCATGAGTCTTAGGCATCTGTGAGTTGGGAGTCACTAGCGCAACTCCAGATATGTACTAGGTAGGTGCTCAATACATGCTTGAATGAATGATCAAAGGACCAGGATCTGCAGTGTATGTCGTCTATCTTCATGAGTCAATAGATATTATTAAAATTGCTAGATTGTTGTTTAGTTGAGGAGTCATTGCTGAGCTGTTGTTTTTTACACTGTGTTTCTGGGGCTCTCTTCATAAACAGGTTTTATGAAGGGCAGAGTGCACTGGACTGGATTTTTCCTAGCAAGTCCATATAACTATTGCCAGGCTTCTTGTCTCCCATCATAAGAGGCTGAGAAATTTTCTGATAAATTGGAAGTAGTGAAGGAATGTGCTCACTCATGAATAAAATACTTATGTTTGCTAACTAGACTTATTGACAGTAAAATAGTACAAGGAGAAATTATAGAAACTACTATATAAAAGCCCATATACCCCTCATGCTTTTCTACCAATTATGGACATTTATTACCAAGTATTTTAACAATGGATTATCTGAGTTCCTTGAACATCTTTGATTTAGCTGCTGTATGTCTACTGCATATTGAATGCCACAGAGAATTGACTCTGATGGTATTAAGCGATGTAGTGGTTTATTGTTAAACTAGGGGGAAGAGTAAGGGACTTACTTGGAGGTAGCTTGGACTTTAAATGAAAGATCACTTTTCATTGCATGGATGAAGGCAGTGTTTTAGCATCATATTCTGAATCAGTACTGCTGTCCCTTATGTGTGAATTAGCCACTAGTGACTCAGCTCTGAAGTGGTTAGTTACAGTAATCTCTGTCATTTCATAGCCATAGTTTTACATTGGCATCTTCCTAATGAACTCATTTTTGGGATGCCAAGTGGAAGACCTATGGGCCTTCTTTAAGAGATTTGAAAGATGTAGTCATATAGGCAATTATAATTTTTATTTACTTTGGGAGAGCTTTTAGTCCTAAGACCTGCCTGGGGTTGTCCTGGTAATACTTGTACTGTCTAACAAAACATCAAAAATTTCATCCTTGTTGCCCCAGGAATTTGACTGTAAAAGGAGTGAGCAGACCAGGAATGAGAGATTGGTGACTGATAAGTTTTAAGTGATTGACGAATTAGTATCTATGAACAGTCTGCATAGTATCTATGAATACTCTGGGGAGAATATTTTTGAAGGAGTTGAAAAAACGCTTAGTATAACCTGAAGTGGAAACTGCTAAGATGTGTTACAACTGATGGTGGTAAAAATATATGTGGAGCATAAAAGGGTCAGTGAACCAATATATAAAACTTGTGAAGGTATTTAACTATTACAGTTATTCATTATATTATTTATCAGCAGTTACATTGCAGACAATATCTGAATCTCTCACGTGTTATTAAACCTATGGGGAACTTCATTCACTCTCATGAACTTAACTATCACAGTCATGTGAACTTTTGTGAGAAACAGAAGCTGGATATCCTCACTTGCCCTACCACAGAGCAATTCTATGGCTTCACAATGGTAAAGTGGTGTGTGTGTGTGTGTGTGTGTGTGTGTGTGTGTGTGTGTGTGTGATTTTTTGAGCTCGAGGTGGAGATTGAATTATTTTGATTGAGAAAATCTCCCTCAACTGTTATCATTCAACATTGAATGGTTTTAGAAATTAGCTTTTGTTGTAGGTTCGATAACATTTCTTAATGAATTCAACCTAAAGTTACAAGGCAATCAGTGTTTATATACAAAACTTATGTTGTGGTAAAATCGTTCCAAAGACAACTAACATCATTCAAATTAATGTCAGGCTGCTTTATACACTTCCCAGGCTGTCAAAATAAGCGAGATCTCTATTCCCCCACAAATTTGCAGTGAATATGTATCCAAGCTCAGACAATAGTTCCAGCAGCTTTTTTCAGACCTCTATGAAATATAAAGGAAATTTCCATATTTCAAACCCACCTCACTGTGCAATTGAGGAAATTCCACATAAAGTTCAATTGGAAGTGATTAATCTGTAATGTAATGACATACTAAAAGGCAAGTATCAAGAGAAAAATCTAATATAATTCTATAGATGCCTTTCAAGAGATGAATATGCTCAATTAAAATCATATGCTCATGGATTGATGTCAGTATTTGTAACTACCTATCTCGTGGATTGATATCAATATTTGTCAATATCTGTGTGAAAGACATTTGCAAGATAAAGTATGTAAAACCTCATTACAGATCAACAAATGAACATATACAATCAATTCCGATGATGGAGAACACTAACTTTGAACCCTCATTAAGGAAAATGTTGTTCTCCCCAAAGAATTCCATTATTCCTATTAATAGACCTATATTATTTTTAAAAAATGTATACAATTCTTATATTTTCAGTTTCGACAATAAAATTTTTGTGGAAATTTGTTTTCTCTCTTGTAATATAAATATCCACATAATGTTCTGAAATTCAACCCAGGATACCTCCATATTGGACCAATTGCAAAAGTAAAAGGACAGAACTCGTGTGGACCTGAAGGTAGCTCAGGACCCTAAGGCCTCAAAGAAAAACTAGGCCGTTGTGAGCAATCCTAGATTCTAAGGGCCTTGGCCATTCATTGGATGCACGGCATGTCAATCTTTGCTTCTCAGCAAATGAGCTTGGAGCCCTTTGTTGACTCTTTTGGCCCCGCCCCCCATCGCAAGCCTAGAGGAATCTTTCCCGCCTTGTCCTCAGTCGGCTGAGGCCCGGCCTTGATTTACGGCTCCTGACTTCAGCACCTTGCCGTTCCTGTCGTGGGGCCTCCTCAGGCACCACCAGAGACTGCTGTCCCCTCGACGGCCGGCTCCTCTGCTGCCCCATCTACCTCTCGTCAGGCCCTACTTCCTACCGCCTCCCCTCATCCACCTCTATCGGTGGCCACTATCTTGGCTGTCGTCGCCACAGCCCGACCGTTGCCTGGTTGAGGTACTGCCTGGTGCCATGTCTGCCACAGGGGATGGAAACCCGGCCACAGGGGATGGAAACCCGACCCCAGGGGGCCAGGAGAGCCCTGTGGGCGTGGCACGAGCGCAGGTCTGGGTGGAGGAAGCTGACCTTGTGGTGATGGGAGACTCCGGGCCCCACGGAGGCGACGCGGCAGGGGCAGCAGGAGTCGCGGAAGCCGCGGGGGCCGCGGGGGCCGCGGGGGTCCTGGGGCAGGAAGCGGGGGAGCAGGTAGCCGGCCTGGCCGGGGCCCTGGAGGGAGGGAACGATGAAGAGGACTCAGACATTGAGCCGGCCGAGGAGGGGGAAGAGGTCGCGGCTGAGGCCCAGGGCCTGGTGGTAGATGCCTACCAGTTCCCCATGGTGGGTTTCCGCTTCATGTTCCTGGACCTGGTGCACTCGCTGCTGTACCGCATCTACTACAACGACCACATCCTCGTGCGGCCCAGCAGAGGCCGCGTGGTGGTGCGGCGCCAGCGTGCCGTGCCCGCAGTCGCGGCCCGGTTCCCCGCGCTCCCGGTGTCCCAGAGCCAGGGACACGGGGCCGCGGCCCAGGAGCCCGAGGACCAGCCCGAGGCTGAGGCTGAAATGGAATCTGCCAGCTGGGAGACCGCGGAGGAGACCGAGGAGGAGCCCGAGCAGGCGGCCACCGCCCTAGAGCCCGCGCAGGAAGCTGCAGCACGGGAGGGTGAGTAGTCAGCGGAGCAGGCCCGGGGAGGCCCCCTGCGGGCAGGCAGCCTCTCAGCCAGGCGGCAGTGGGGCATAGCTGGCGCACTGGCCGGCATGCTCACTCGGATGAGTCGGGGCCCTCAATAAACTACAGGCTGAATGAGCCCAAGGAGAAGCCCAATTCCATAATGGCCTTTCCCATCTTGGGAAAAAATACGCTGCCCTCTAAGAGATCTGAGCTCCTCAGTGCTGTTCATGGCCCATAGACAAATGTCCAAATGTGGGGGGGAGGAGCAGGAGACTGTTCAAGAAGGAGGGGGGAAGACATAGAAGGGGATCTTTAAGGAAAAGAACAAGCAAATGGCATGCCTCGTGTTTGGTTCACAACTTTTAAATATGTCGAGATTCTTCGAAAGTTGATGGACCCCTAAATATTATGAACGGATACAGGAGCACTAGGTAAAAATGAAATATTCAAGGGATTCAGGAACTAATGAACTTGTGAAAGTATTTTCATAAGAAAGTTCTGACCAAAACATCCAGACCCTGATGATTCTGATCCCTCTTTCTCTGAAGGGCCGGAACTAATCAGAGCACAGGGTGGTAGGTGTACTGGAAGAAAGAGAAATAATGTCACTGTGAAAAATTATCAAGCAGCAGAAATGTGAGGACCATAGAAGTATTGTTTCGACCACTAGGAAGGTGCTCAACTGTTCTTAGTTTTTTCTATCCTCCTGCTTCTCCTTAGGGTGGAGTATTGGATGTCCCCATTCGTTATGAATTGGGTTTTTATTTTTTTCTGTGAATGTCTGGTCTCAAAGTCTGTATTATTCTTCACTAAAGAAACAACTAAATCTCAGTATGAAGACTCGGAGGAAGATGCCCAGGATGCTGAAAATAAGGAAGAAGAAGAGAAGTTTAACAAAAAACAAGAAGGACCCGAAAAGGATGTGGACCCAGCAGAGAGCGGGCCCTGAAAATCCAGGTATCTGTGTATAGCTCAGAATATCACCCAACCATTCCTGGCATTTACCTGTTACTGACAGGTTTATTATTTTTTTAATTCTCTCAGTAAATTAAGAAAAAGTTTGTTTAAAATTAGTTTAAAAATTCAATTCTACCTACTTAGAATGTTAATAGAATACATTAGTAATATAAAAAGCATTAAGTACTGAAATATACTTTATGGCTACTCATTTGTTCTTATGAGGTCTTCTGTCCTTTACCTGTAAGACTAACAAATGGTAAATGTAACAATACTTAAGACCAATATTCATTTAGAACAGTTACCAGAAGCAGCAGCTAAAGTACTGGGCTCTCTTCTAGTTGGGCCTTCATTGCTTGGCCACAGAAATGCAGTCTCCTGTACTAACTAGGAGACAAGGCATTTTAGAATGTGACTACTTACAAATAGCAAAAAGTTAGGAATTTCAAGTAGGACCACATTTAATGATTAATAGCTAAATATGTGTTTGGTTGTAGATTTTTGTATTTTATGTGACTGTCGAAAGAAACTTAGTCGTACATAGTATGACTATTGTTTATCGCTGAGTTGGTAATTAAGTCTCAATATATATCTTTGAATGTATTTAAATGATTAACATTTTTCCCTTTTTTTGCATTTTCACAGCTGTATATTTCATCATAACAGCTGCTTTTCTCATTGGGAGAAATGGAAACTGAGGGTCTAGCAGGGTAAAGGAATATCATTTATGGAATGAGCACAGACTTTTAAAATGGAGAAATTTATTTAAATTTCAGAATAGCCTCTCAAGGGGAAAAAAGCATTTATGGTATTACACAAGAGGAAGACTAGGTTGATATGATCACATGATTAAAGCCATTGGTTACAGGAGTTCCCTATATCCAAGGGTGCAAGTTATTTTTAGCAGACATTTGGTCTTGTCCAAAACGTCCATGGAGACATGTATTTGGTGCATACCAAAAGGTCCTTAATATTTAAATCCTGCTCTTTTGCAAGATTTGAACCCTGACCCATCTACCTAATCCCATGTGCCATTACCAGCTAAGCTACTGAGGCAAGAAAGGTTATTGGCACTACAGCCACAATACAACTCTTGGACCAATAAAACGTGATTGCCATTTTTTACGTATTAATCCTGTAAACTAAAAGTGTAAACATTATGGGCTATTTGAACATAGGATGTTTTCTAAGCATGAACATTTTAGATGAGCAAATATCAAGGACCTTTTGACATGGACCAAGTGGCTCTGTGGACATTTTGGACAGGACCAAATATCAAGGACCTTTTGGCGTGGATCAGATGTCACAATGGATGTTTTGGATGGGACCAAATGTCATGCAAGGCAGGTTGCAAGAGGGAAACATGCTCTTCTTCTCTACTTGTTGAGATATAGCCCACAAATGCAGCAGATAAACATAGGGCTGACTATTTTCTTAGATTTAGAAAGTCACTGGTGCTGGTTAATGCTGTATAATTGCTAATTTTCTCTCATTTCATTCCGCAGTTGAGAGGCATTGAAAGAAGATAGAGAAAGAAGAGTCTGTCGTTCACTCTTTAAGTTTTTCATTTTTTAGAAGCTTATGCGAATTTTGTTAAACACTAATATCATTTCAAAGTTCATCATCCAAAAAGTACTATCCAATGACATCTATTTTTTTGTACATTTTACAGTTATATTTGATAGCATTTGTTCTAGTTTTTTTTTTTAAAAAAGTGTTTTAAATTAATAAACTGAAATGCAGGCAGATTTTATTTAGATAAATAATCCTGACTCAAATCTCTCTCTTACCTCTTTGTCCTGGCCTACTTTACCTTCAACGACAGGTATCACTTTCCACCATTTTGTAAGCCTGTTTTAAATTATATATTGCAGCCCCGAATAAATTAAAATGTCAAGTTTATAACAATTTTTGTAAAGAGAGAGATGGAGGTCAAGCCTTTAGAGCTGCTCTGTCCACTTTGTTTAGTCACTAGTCATTTATGGCTACTGAAGACTTGAAATATGGCTACTCTGATTTGAGATGTGCTGTTAAGTATAAAAAAAGTTACATGTCTCACTAATAATTTCTATACTAATTACCTGTTTAAATGATAATATATTGAGTTAAAATATACTATTAAAATGAATTTTTCCTGTTTCTTTTTAAATGCGCCTACTAGAAAACTTAAAATTACACATGTGACTTGCATTATATGTCTACTAGACAGCACAGCCCTAGAGCACAGTTTCGAAGGGATTCTCATGGATGGCCCAGCTTGCCTGGAGGCCAGATGGTACTGCTGAACCTGGGCTCAGACATTGATTTGAAACATTGATTCTCAAATTTTGATCCCCAAAACAGCGTCATCAGTATCACCCAAGAATTCTTAGGCTCCACCCAAGACCTACTCAAACTCCAAGGGTAGGCCCAACAATCTGTTTTAACAAGCCCTCCAGGGGATTCTGATGCAGCTAAGGTTTGAGAAGCACTGGTTTAAAGCCACATGGGGATGAAGCTGAGACTCACCTATGGTAGGACCAGCCTTAATTCACTGGCTTGGGACTGTTGCAAGTAAACTGAACAGTATGGCAAGGGCTGGACTGAGGAGGAGACTAGAACTCACAAGGGCTGAGACACAGAGGGACTAAGATTGGATGATGGCAGTGGGAAAATGCAGAACAGAAAAACTGGTTCCAGAAGGATACAAACATAATGACACATGAAGTCTAGAAACATGCAAAATGGTCACCAAATATTGATTGTGGATACAAATATCTGTAATAAAGGGCATGCATATGAGAGATGCATACAAATGTAGCATGTGTAACAGCATGCATGGGAAAGATAAACATCTCACTTAGGATGATGGCTACCTCTTGGGGAAAGAAAGGGAGGGGGGATTCTATTGGGAAGGGCTCCACAGTGGGCTTCAGCTATATTTGTAATGTTACATTTCTTAAGCTGGGTGGCGAGTACATTGATGTTGATAGTATTATTCTCTATACCTAATAAAAAATGAGAAAAATAAAAAGGAAGGGAGAGAATGGGCTTAATCTTTAGACTCTGTTTAAGAGAGAGAAAATGTGAAGTCCTATTTGACCAGAAGATCAGAAAAGGGGCAGAACCCAGGAGCTTGATACTAGCCAGCCTCACTTCTACATTTATTTAAGGCTTTCTAAGTGTTCTCTTGGTAGCACTGCTACCTTCTCTTACATTCTATGGTAGCACATCTCATATTCTAACTTACATCAGCTTTCTTTGAGGTGAAATTCACTTAAAATTAACCATTTAAAAGTGAACAATTCACTGACATTCACCATTTTGTGCAACCACCACCTCATTAGTTCCAAAATACTTTCATCACCCCAAAACCCTATACCCATTAAGCAGTTACTCCCCATCTCCCCCATCCCCCCAGCCCCTGGCAATTACCAATCTACTTCCCATCTCTATGAATTTATCTATTCTTGACAGTCCATATAAATGAAATCATACAAGAACTTTTGTGTCTGGCTTCTTCCACATAACATAGTTTTTGAGGTTCATCCACATTGTAGCATGTATCAGTATTTCATTCCTTTTTATGGCTGAATAATATTCTATTGTATGTATATACCACATTTTGTTTATCCATTCTTCCATTAATGGGCATTGTTTCCACCTTTTGGCTATTGTGAATGGTGCTGCTATGAACGTTCATGTCCAAGTATTTGTGCATTATTTATATAGATATGTATCGACCTCCCCCACCCCTGACCACCTGGACTGTGAACTTCTGAATGGTTGGGATCATAAAAGGTTTTATCTTTATTTCCCAAAGTCCTAGGCACTGAGTTTTTCACTTAGTAAGTGTTCCACTAATGCTTAAAATGAAGCAAACTTAACACTTCCACAATCTTTTTTTTTTGTCACCAGTGTTGACATTCTAAAATGTATTATGTATTTCTTATGGCTAGATCCATGTGGTGAGACAAGAGGTACAGACCCTTTGTCATCATTGCTTAAAATGAAAAGTCAAATCACACTATACTGAAAACTGTGTAGTTTTCAGCATTTGAAGATGATTTGAGCATCTTCAAAATGGTTCTGATTTGTTAGGTTTACGTTGTATAAGTTGATACTATAATATTGCTTTTAGGCCCAGGCAAGAAAGATCTTGGTCCTGAGCTCCATGCTTTAGAGCCTCCATTTTAGTCCTCTTCCAACCATGTCCCTCCCTACAGGGCTAGGAGCCCAGCCCACAGAAAAAGAGGTATGCCTCTGCTAGCCCATGCTCTAGGTACCTGACACCCCTGAACAATCCCAAGCCTGCTGCCAGGTCCTACTTGCTCCTCTTGGAGCTGCCCTTGGAAAGGCAGACTGCACTGTTGCAGTATATGCTCCCAGGCATAGGGGGGATAGTAGTGTATGCTTAGAGCAGGGGATGGGGTCTAGTCTACAGGTAAGGGAATGGGGAGGGGAAAGGGGCAGCTCTTCCCAAACCAGTAAAGCAGGACTTAGAGGATTGTGAGAATTCTAAATCCCAACCTGGGCTTTCAGGTGGTCCATGGAGGGAGATAGAACTTATTTTATTTAATGGTTTATTAGTCAATTTAAATATTTCAAATATTTTTATCCATATGTTATGTAGATCCCTAACTGAACTCTTTTTCTGAAGACTACAAATATTACAACTGTTACCGGAGGGCCAGGTTAAATATCTGATCTATCACCCCTCCCTCTTACTCACTCCATGTTATACTTTGTTACCTGAGCACAGTGGGGCCCTTTCCTTTTGATAATGGCTTGTTCCAATAGCCCATATTGCTGTAGGACTTGGATCTACTCCCTGGGCCAGGCTGGAGTACAACCACCAGCTTGCCCCCTTTACTCACCCCCATCAGCATTTTCTCTCCCACCAGTCTCTTTGCTCCCCATGTGTCTACACAGATGAAAACTTCCTCTTCAGTACCACTCTCCCCCATAAAAATACCTACCTGAAGCCATCAGCTTGGTCAGGCATATCTGTGTAGACATCCTTTATACCTCACATATCCTCTTAATATAATTTTGCTTCTCTGACAACCCTCAGGTCTGAACCGTCAATATTTTATTTTATTTCTCTCCCACATGACAGACAGAGACAGACTACAGAACAGGCTTTATTGAATTTATTTGCTTTGCAATATAGCAAAAATCAAGAATGCTAAAAGAAGGCAAGTGACAATGTGCTTCTAGGCATTAAAAAGAAAAAAAAACTTATCCTCTACTCAAAAACAGAGTTTTATTGTTAACTATGGAAAAGAAATTGTTAATAGAGAGTTCATAGAGTGGAAATAACCTAATAGTGGTCCACCCTGAGAAAAGGGGAAGGGAAGTATAACAACTAATCTACAGGATTACCTGCATAAAGGGCATCTACCTTAATGAAATATTCACTACAGGAATACAAAGGAAATCAAACCCAATCAATGAAAAACCTAGAATTATCAAAAAGGCAAAGATACAGTATCAGGAAAAATAGATATTTTATAGAGAAAATGCAAAACCCAGCATATGGTTGTGCAATATCACTTTATACCATCAGCAAAACCAAGCACCTCACTGCCTCTCTGGGTTTTTCTAAAATTATTTTTGCATGAGGCAACAGCCTACTCAGAACTTAAAGGCACAGTTATATCTAGGCCTGCATTTCTATTTAAGCAAAGTAGCTCTGAGGTGACAGGGCAGATACAGTGAAAGATATAATGAAAAAACACTTCTGGGTGTCCTAAGAAAATGAGCTAGGAATGGAGGGGAAGGGTTTAAGGTGAGTAGTTTGCTGGAGAGGTGGGAGGCTATCAAACTTAGTGACTTTTGAGGTATATGCCTCTAGGAATGAGGGCAGGGAGAGGCTGATTTAATCGCTTAAGGCTTCCAGTTAGCAGAAAATTAATTTTTCTAAGGCAGTCTTGCTTTGGGCTAAAATCTTGTGAAACAGAGCTTGCTGAGGGAAAGGGACATGAAACTTTTTGGGGAGGTCTCCACCTTAAGGCAGGAGCCAGTAGCCCCAGACTTCCTTTATAAAAGTCTTCTTGACTGCAAGTATCTTTTGGCGTCTGTAGAATTTTGAATTTCAACAGGGTCTTAAATGCTTATGAAACAGGATATGTATGATATTCAGTACATTTCTGAGTAACTGGAGGGGATAACAGTGGTGCTGGGTGATGAACTAACCATCCAGAATAGTAGGATAATCCCCAAGAAATGTTCCGCCTCGTAAGAAGGTGCTCACTGCTTTCAGAATTGTAACAGGTTGACATGGGGCATGTGCAAAGAGCTCTGTATAAATTGCAGGCTTTGGGAGTTCCCCAGTATATAAAGAAGGGGTTTCAAAAGGCACTGGACTGACTAGGGGACTAGCTATGCAAAATTTTTCTTGGGGACACAGAATTTTCACTTCTTCTACAGGCCTTTACAAGGCATGGAGGAGCAAACAAAGAATTAAAGCATTTAACTAGGCTCATAAAACCTAAAAGCCGATCCTTGGGCCAAATCATTTAGATGTCTCCACTAGAATTTATTTGATCAAGGGAGATGACCTTATCTTAGTTGCTCCAAAAAATGTTTTGATTTCTCCCTTTTAAAATGCATTATCCAGAGTTAAAGATTTCTCACTTTGACAACAGTGCAAACATTTTACAGTTTTTGTAGAGGAAATGCTGGCCTTTCAGATGCTGCCAGTGACTGTACTGAATGTTAGGCATCATGGCATTTGTTTCATTCAAATAGTTATTAGCTTTAATTCCCATCTTAAGGCTCCTTTGCTTAATAAAAATGGTTACAGTAAATAAATCAGTACATAGCATTAATACAGCTCTTGGTAATAATCATTTGAAATGCTGATGCTCCATCCAGGAGCAATTTATTACATGATATCTGCTATATGGCTCCATGCTTTGGCTTTCTTCTTGGCCAAGGAGAACCAGACTGGCTCAAATGGCTCTTGGAGTACGGTTGGGAGAGTTGAAGATTTTCTGATTTCCTTTCTTGTAGAAGGCACTTGAAATATCTTCTGATCTTCAAACCCTACCAAAATCACAGCAAATAACACAAGCCATAAGAAACCCAGAGGTACTGAGTTATGTTTATGGGATGCAATAAACTGTTTCCTTCTTTCATGTTTACTCTGGTTTCTAAAATTCAGTAGTCAGTTTGGGCAATGCCACAGTGTTTGTATGGCAAAGGGGTAAAATCAATATGGTTATGGCCACAGGGACCTGGACATGGGAAGGCCTAAGAGAAAATGTCTACAGCTATAATTGCCAATCTTTGGGTTGCTATTATTAGATTATCTTACACTTTTGAATTGAGACTAAAGAGGAAAAATATTGTATGGTATCTGTTCAGGTTTTTAAATTCCAAATAAGGTAGTATTAGTTTTATTTTGCTAATCATGATGTTGTATGACATAAATGAAAAAACAGTTCAACGCAGTAAAAGTCTATGCTAAAAAAAAATTGTACCAACTACTCTAGCCAAGCATACTACCTCCCTGTGCTCCAATTCTACTCCTTCCCTCATCCTGCTTTATGGTTGATTTGACTTAGTGGCTTAGATTCAACCACTGGTTCTCAACACTGGCTACACATTAGAATTACCTAGAGCGCTTTCTTATTCCTGTGCTGATTTCTTTTATTTACTTATTTTTTAAATCAATTTTATTGGGGTAACATTAGTTAACAATTATATAATTTTCAGGTGTAAATTATCATTTGACATCTGTATATTCTATTGTGTGTTCACCTCCCAAAGTCCAGTTTCCTTCAGCTATCATATATTTGATCGCCTTTACCTACTTCACCCTCTTCCTATCCCACTATATTTGACACCCCTTAACCATCTACCTAACCCCTCCTCACCCACCTCCTACCCTCTGGTAACCACTAGTCTATTGTCCCTGTTCATGAGTCTCTGTTTAATTGTTCTTTTCATTTGTTGCTTTTAGGTTTATATCACATATAACTGAGATCATGTGATTTTCAGCTTTTTATGTCTGGTTTATTTCGCTTAGCATGATTATCTCGAGGTCCATCCATGTTGTCGCAAATGGCAGTATTTCATCTCTTCTTATGGATGAGTAATATTCCATTGTATATATGTACCACAACTTCTTTAGTCAATCAGCTATCATACGACACTTCGGTTGCTTCCATAAACCAGCCACTGTGAATAATGCTGCTATGAACATCGATGCGCAAATATCTTTCGGATATGTGTTTTCAAGGCTATGGGGTAAATACCCAGTAGAAGGATTGCTGGATCATGTGGTAGATCAATTCTTATTTTTCTGAGGAAACTCCATACTGTTTTCCATAGTGGCTGTACCAATTTGCAGTCCCACCAGCAGTGTACGACGGTTCCTTTTCCTCTGCATCCTCTCCAACATTTATTATTACTTGTCCTGTTGATAACTGCTATTCTAACACGTGTGAGATGGGATCTCACTGTGGTTTTGATTTGCATTTCCCTAATAGCTAGCGATGCTGAGCATCTTTTCAAATATGTGTTGGTCATTTGTATGTCCTCTAGGGAGAAGTGTCTGTAGAAGTCCTCTGCCCGTTTTTTGATTGGATCATTTGGTTTTTTTTGTTGTTGTTATTGAGTTGTATGAGTTCTTTGTAAATATCGGATATTAGGCCCTTATCGGAGATGCTGCTCGTAAATATATTTTCCCATTTGCGTATTGTTTCTAGCAGTGTTCCTGTGGAGTCTTTAGGGTTTTCTAAAGAGAGAATCATGGCATCCACAAATAGTGACAGTTTGACTTCTTCATTTCCTATTTGGATGCCTTTTATATCTTTCTCTTGTCTGATTGACTCGCTAGGACCTCCAGTATTATACTGAATAACAGTGGCGATCGTGGACAGGCTTGCCTTGTTCCTGATCTTAGAGGGATGGTTTTTAGTTTTTCACCATTAAGTATAATGTTGGTTGAGAGTTTGTCATATTTGGGCTTTATTATGTTAAGGTATTTTCTTTCTATATTGATTCTGTTAAGTGTTTTGCTCATAAATGGATGCTGTTTCTTTTCGAAGGCTTTTCTGCATTTATTGATATGATCATATGATTCTTCTTTTTTAATTTGTTTATGTGGTGTATCACATTAATTGATTCGCATATGTCGAACCATCCCTGTGCCCCTGAGATGAAGCCAACCTGATCGTGGTGTATATTCTTTTTAATATGTTGTTGTATTCAGTTTGCTAGTATCTTTTTTTTTTTTTTTAGCATTTTTGCATCTGTTTTCATAAGAGGTATTGGTCTGTAGTTGTCTTTTTTTATGTTATCTTTACTGGTTTTGGGATCAGGGTAACATTGGCCTCAGAAAATTAATTGGGACATATTGCCTCTTCTTGGATTTTTGGAAGAGTTTGAGGCGAATACGTATTAAATCGTCTTTGAATGTTTGGTAGAATTCACTGGTGAAGCCATCTAGTCTGGACTTTTACTTTTTGGTAGGTTTTTGATGATTGTTTTAATTTCCATACTGCTGATCGGTTTGCTTAGATTTTTCAGTTCTTCTTGATTCAGTCTAGGAAGGTTGTATTTTTCTAAGTACTGGTCTATTTCTTCTAGGTTATTAAATTTAATGTTATATACTTTTTCATAGTATTCTTTTATGATTCTTTGTATGTCTGCAGTGTCTGTCATAATTTCCCCTCCTTCACCCCTGATTTTGTTTATTTGTGTCCTTTCTCCTTTTTCTTTAGTGAGTCTAGCCAAGAGATTGTCAATTTTATTAATATTCTCAAAGAACCAGCTCTTTGGTGCATTTATTTTTTCTATTGTTTTTTTGTTTGTTTGTTTGTTTGCTTGTTGGTTTCAATTTCATTCATTTCTGCTTTTTTTATTTCTTTCCCTCTTCTGACGTTGGGCTTCATTTGTTCTTCCTTTTCTAGTTTTTTAAGATGAAGCATTAGGTTGTTTATTTGGGCTCGTTTCTATTTTTGGAGATAGGCCTGTGATGATATGAACTTTCTTCTTATGACCGCTTTTGCCGTGTCCCAAAAGTTTTGATATGTTGTACTATCATTATCATTCGTTTCTATGTGTCTCTTGATCTCTCTTTTTATTTCTTCTCTGACCCAGTTATTCTTCAGTAGCATGTTGTTTAATCTCCATGTATGTGTGGTTCTTCCTGCTTTCTTTTTGCAGCTGATCTCTAATTTCAAAGCATTATGATCAGAGAATATAGTTGGTATGACTTCAATCCTCTTATATTTCTTGAGGCTTTTTTCCCACTATGTGGTTGATTCTTGAGAATGTTCCATGTGCACTAGAGAAGAATGTATAAGCAGCTGTTTTGGGATGGAAGGCTCTGTAAGTGTCAATTATGTCCAGTTGGTCTAATGTGTCATTTAAGGATGTTATTTCCTTATTTATTTTCTGTTTGGATGATCTGTCTATATCCGACAGTGGGGTATAGTGCTACCACAGTGCGTTGGTCTGTTTCTCCCTTTAGTTCTGCTAGTAATCGCTTTACATATTTCAGGGCTCCCTGACTGGGAGCATAGATAGTAATAAGTGTTATGTCTTTTTGGTGCACGATTCCCTTTATCATTATGAAGTGTCCCTCAGTATCTTTCTATACCTTTTTTTATTTTGAAGCCTATTCATCTGATAGTACTGCTACACCTGCTTTTCTCTGAAGGCCATTTGTTTGAAATATCATTTTCTACCCTTTCACTTTGAGTCTATATTTGTCTTTGCAACTGAGATGTGTCTCCTGGAGGCAGCCTATGGTTGGGTTTTGTTTTTTGATCCATTCTGCAACTCTGTGACTTTTAATAGGTGAGTTCAGTCCATTTACATTTGGGGTGATTACTGAAATATGAGGTCTTCTTATAGCCATTTTATCTTTTGCTTTTTGATAGCTAGGTTTGCTTCCTTGTCCTTGTGTTTTTGTTTTCTTTATTTTGGTTGGCTTTTGTGAGTTTTCCCTCTGGTCCTTCTTGTTTTATGTTATATACTTCAGTTCTGAATCTTTGGTGTGTGGTTACCATTATGAATATGTAAAGGATAATTATATATGTATACAGTCATCCATTTTCTTCTGCACATGCCTTACCTTTGTTCTCCTTTGAGAATTTGGATCTTTGATTTCTCCTGTGTTCAGTCATTGTTATCTCAGTTTGTCTCTATGTATACTGAACGTTTATTACCATCTTGCTATAGCAATTCTCTTATTATTATTTAAGCTTATAATGCCCTATTCTTAGTAACGGTTGCACTCCTCTGCTTCTATTTGCCTGATAGTCACTTTACTCCTTATTATGCTTTTTTTTTTTTTTTGGTCATTTTGTTTTAGGTGAGCTGACCTCTTTTACTATTTTTGTAGTGCAAGCCTCATAGTGGAGAATTCCCTCATTTTTGTATGTCTGGAAAGATCTTTATTTCTCCTTCATATCTAAAGAAGAGCTTAGCTGAATATGTTATTTTAGGCTGGTAGTTTCTTTCACTTAATAGTTTAAATATTTGATTCCATTCCTTTCTGGTTTGTAAGGTCTGTGCTGAGAAGTCCGAAGATAATCTAATGGGTTTTCCTTTATAAGTTACCATTTTCTTCTCCCTGGCTGCCCTGAGAATTCTGTTTTTGTCATTGATTTTGGATAATTTTAATACAATGTGTCTTGGTGAAGGACCTTTTGGGTTGAGATAATTGGGTGCTCTGTTGACTTCTTGAATTCCAAGCTCCAGCTCATTCCTTTGATTTGGGAAATTCTCATCAACTATTTGTCTAAAATGCTTTCTAGTCCCTGCTCCCTTTCCTCACCTTCGGTAATGCCCATTATTCTTATGTTTCCTTTCCCGATGGTATCAGCTAGTTCTTGTAGTTTTCTTTCATTATTTTTCATACTTCGGTTTCTCTCTTCTTCCTTGACATTTGTTTCTAGATTTCTGTCTTTGATATCACTGATCCCTTCCTCTATTTGATCGACTCTATTTCCCAAGCTTGCTATTTCATTTTTCAACTCCTATAGTGTGTTTTTATTTTTTTATCTCAAGAAGATCTATTTTTTTCTTTTTGAGTGTTTCATTCTCCTTCCTCTGCTCATTTAGTTGTTTTTCAATTCCTGAAATTATTGATATGACTCATTTAGGAACTCACTGAGTTTTTTCATAAGTACCATCCTGAATTCTCTATCATTTAAGTCACATATTTCTATGTCTGTAAGTTTATTTTCTGGAGATTTTTCTTTCTTTCTGAGATGGCTTGTTGCCTTGATTGTTCATGGTATTCACCTGGGCATTAATGGAACTGTATTGTTGTTGTTTTTTCCAGAAATAATATTTATTATATAAAGGTATCTCTTTAGCCTGCTGCAAAGAAGGCACTTTTCTTTTGGTTTCCAGTAGGTGGCGTCTAAGCCTCTTGGATCCCTGCTTCATATAAAGCCTTAATAATGCCTTTATATAATGCCTTTATTTTCTTGTAGATATTTAATCATGCTCGTTACCTTCAGTTTCAGACCCTGTCAGTGTAAGCAACAGTCTCAGCAGGGTTTGCTCAGATTTCCCTGGGGTTCCACAGTGATTGGTCCAGAGGGTATGGGAGGAGGGGTTGTGGGGTTGGGGGTTGGGGTTGCGGCTCAGCCTTGGTGTTGCAACCACGGTCGGTAAAAATCAACTACTGTTTCTCTGTTGTCCACTTCCCTGCTTTCTGCCCTGATGACTGGGCCCTGCTGCTGGCTGCATGGAACTCACAAACTCTGCCTGGCAGGGCTGTTTAGAGAACTCGCCGCATCTTCTCCCTTCTCCCTCTTCCTGCAGGGAGCTCTGAAGGCTGCAAGAGGCAATTTCTTTATTGCTCCCAGTCCATCAGCTGACACCCAGGGTTCTGACCTGTGGTAGCTCTTATGCACAGATCCCACGCTCAGGCGTGCTAGTGTGAAGTTTGGGTGTTTTTTTTTTATTGAGTTTTAGATATTCAGCTTATTGTTGTTTCAAGGGGAGAGATCTGGGGATGTCTCTCACTCCACCATGTTTTCTTTCAATCCCCTTAGAGCTCTTTTTAGAAAATACCAATGTCCATGACATTTCCTGAACTGACTGAATTAGGACCTCTAGCAATGGAGCCAGATTTATCTGTAATTTTTAAATGCTTACCACATGATTCTAATGCACAATGAGTTGAGAGCCACTTGATAGGATATAGTGCTGATGAAACTATTTATAGCTATGAACAGGTTAGGTGCTGCTATTTCATGGCCAGACAGTGGGTTCCTAAATACCTAGTCTAATTTCTTCATGAAGGGAACTAAGGGACAGGACAAAGATGATTCACTATAAACCTATCCTCCCTTCTCCTGCTCCTGCTGAAAAAAAAAAAGATAGATAGATAGATAGATAGATAGATAGATAGATAGATAGATAGATAGTTCTGGCATATAATTTTGCTGATGAGACCACATTCCATCCTTTCCCAGTACAGTGTTTTTTCAGCTTTCAACATCCCTCTGCCTCTTATACCCCTGCTCAGAATGTGGAGGGGCTGAACAAGATTTTAAAATAGTTTTTTTAAAAAGTTAATACCATTGAGCCTTTATAGTGAATTACTTTTAACAGTTTCATTGGGAATATAGAAGGTGAGAAAATACTACTTTGCTATGAACTGGAAAGTAGCTTGATTCTTTCCTCTTGGATACCACAGGAATGTTTTAGTGAGTGATCATAACTTTGTGCCACACATCTTCCTTGATGTAGTAAAAGACTGGAAGCCACTCTGAAAGTTACACACTGGACTTATAGTAGTCATAATGATTAGATTTTTCTAAAACAATCGAATATTCGTATCTAATGGTAGAGCCCTGAGAGAATTATTAAGCTGATTTGGGCAAAAGGGGAGAGACATATTGTCTGAACTTGAAATTACCAAAGTTTCACAGCTATTTCAGTGGGAAGATGTTGCGGGGGACTCTTTTTACCTGCTTTGGTAGACTTAGGTAGGTCCATCTGTGCCATCTTCTCCTGTCTATTGACATTGGAAGTGAAAATCTTTCTGTGTTGGTTTTCAGCTCCCTTTAATACAAAAATGAAAATAGGAATCTTGTAAGTCATAACATGAAAATAGCAAATTACTCATTTGGAAGATCACAACGTATAATAAGCCCTGTCCTGGGTATTATGAGTTCAACAGTAATCAAATGGAAAGAGAGATAGAGAAAGATAAAGAAAGAAATAGCACTAAGAGCACCTCGGCTCACAATTTAGGTTCACAAAACCTAAGCTGGTTCAAGTTTAATACCTTTCACATGTGGAAGAAAAGGTTGTCTAATCATACAAATAGTGTAAACAACTTAACAGAATTATTTAACTTGTGTACGTTTTCCCTAGCACTTAACAGCAAGCTAACTGAACGTGGTGGTTACAAACAAATCCTATCAACTAATTGAAGTTAGTTCGACAGGATTTCTAATTAGCAAAACTTGCTGACATCTGACTGGCACTCCTTGCATTAGAAAACAATGTACTATAGGTCTTTTCAAAATTGTACAATTTAAGCTTTTCAAATTAACCTCTTCACAACTGATCTAAATTAATGAGTTTATACACTCTAGTGTATTTTCTCCTAACAAAAGCTTTAATAAAGCAAGGTGTATGATATTGCTCCTATAAAAATATTAATGATGAAAATGAAAAAGACCTTTAAAGCAAAATGTTAAAAAGATTCTCACGCAATCCCTAGACAAACTCAGTTAAGCCCTTAAAAGTATAGGAACTCTTGATATGTAAATTTGATGTTTTCTTGAGTCAGTTTTCTGCAGTTTTGATGAGGGGTTCTCATTCCATCATTTCCAAAGATACTGCAAGTGGGACATTAGAGACAAGACATCATCCCATCATCCTTGATTCACATGTGGTACCATTAGCCTAGTCCATCACATAATTTTTCTTTTAAAATTAAAAAATCTAAAATAAGGTGCCACACCAAACCAAATCAATATGTAGAAACCCAAATATCGATTACCTTTTTAAATCATTATGTACTGATAGGAAAAGGTGTCTAGAAATTAAATGTTAAATGAAAAATAGTATGTATAGTTAGATTCCATTTATATTTTCTTAAATACATATACATACTTATAAGAATAAAATATCTGTAAAAATAGTTAACTCTCACCCCAGTGGTTACCTTTGTTTTTTTTGTTTTTTTGTTTTTTTGTTTTTTGACTTACTCCTTATTTCTCAACCAATTTCATGGAATCCTGCTCTAGAATATTTAGAATAGGATCTGATTTACAGAATCTTCTCATAATTATTACTTTTCACAAATCCTTTAAGAGCACAAAGCAGGGTGCACTTGAGTACAAATCAAGTTTTTTTCCTCTGAAGAGTCCCCCTGCCATTATTAATGCAACCGAAGAAGTAGGGAGCTGCATGCTTGGCAAGGTTCCCAGTGCAAGCTTAAATGGTTGGCTCCAGCAACCTTTTGGAGTGCTTTTTGGGCTGACTCAGGTCCTACCTCATATGTAGGCTTCTTAGTCTCAGCCTTAGCTTCAGCTCTATTATCGGGTTTTAGTTCTTTCATAGGAATGTGGGTCGGAAAATTCCTCTGCCTCTGCTTTACCATGGTTATCCAAGCTGGCTCTGAGGTTGCATAATCTGATTGTTGAATAGGAGCCTCTCCTGAGAAAAGAATAAAAGGAGTTAGAACAGAAGCAAGGCAGGCAGGGTCTTGAGCTTGGCTGGGGCCTACCCACAGTAATGCCCCAGAGGGATCTTTGTTAACTGCCAAATGAAAATAAACAAATATCACATAGAGAAGGGCCCACTTTTTGTGCCCTCCCTATAACCTGGCAAGGTAGGAGAGATCCTTGGGTAGATAAGAAGTTGTACTTCAAAAGTTTGCACTATCCTCTTACTGGTCCTTTTTCTTCTCTATCCATCTCTCTTCCTATCTCATGGTAGGACGATTGTTGCCAGGTGGGCTGGCAATGTTCCTAAGAGGCCAGAGGCCCAGGCCATTAATGTTATTCTTCTAACTCCAAGGAAAATCTTATAGTATTTGTTACTTCATAGTCCTTCATGCAAATGTGTGGTTACATGGGTGTGGTTATAGGCATATATAAGAGTATGTGATGGTGAGTCTGAAGGTACAAAGGCTTTGAGAGAGATTAGTGCTCAAAAGATCACCTGGCTCTGGATTCTTAGACATTTCAGGTGAGTGAAGAAGCAATGGAAGTACAAACATTTATAGTAAATTAAGATTTCAAGCTAAGAGTTTGAATATAGTGCTCTATTAATGAGTTGGCTTTAAAAATCCACATGGTATTGGGGGGAGCATAATACATGTAAAAGTATCTTGAGAAAAGCATAAATTCTATCTAAATATAAAATGTACAGAGGGTGGGAAGAGGGAATGAGGAGATGGTCATGCATGTGTCCATTACAGAATGTGGATAGATGTTCAGATGAGACTCCCTTGGAAAACAGAAGACTCAAAATTAACCCTCTCTAAATCCATTAATCTAGAACAAGGAACTATCTTTCCCCTAAATCCACAAGCGAGCCCTATCAGAGAAACAATTCAGCAGGCAGGGCTAGAACAGACTGCTTCCCATTCGAGACTGATTTCCAGTTCTTCCCTCCACTCGGTACCTACTTGCCATCTGGAAAGTTAAAGTCTCACCTGGGATCTTGTAAGCAGGTTGCTTCTTGGCCATGCTGCCAGACCTGGTCTTGTTCTGTTGCTTCTCTGCAAAGTCAGATATTGCGGTGACGTTCTCTCTGATGCCCAGGAGCCCCTGGGAAGCACTTCTGATTTGTGGTTCTCTACCCACATAAGATGAAACTGGGCTTAAGGAGAATGAAGGAAGCTTGGTAAAATGGTCTTGTTTCTCACTCTCCTGCTTCTGTGAGGAAGGGATCCTTCTCAGTCGGACTCCAAAACGGTTTTCAACATCAGCCCCACTGGGGAATAAATTTGAATAGCTGTTATCGCGATCACTATTCTCAAGAACCTCCTTCTTATTTTCCCCAGAAGTGGATGTTGGCCAGGCAGGAGAGATGGTGAACTTCACAGGTTTGGTAGCAGGAGTCGGGATATTCTTAATGAAGTTTTCAGAGTCCTGGCCATGTTTCCTGGTTTTATTTGGAGAAGCTGGACCTCTTAGTAGTGACCAGCTGCTAGAATTGCTCTCAAAAACATTTCCCTTGGCAGGAGCATTCATGGAACGTGAATAAACTTGTTGCTGATATTCAGGGTCTGGAAAGGCCTGAAAAGGGTGTCTGGGAGGCAGGTGATCATCCTTAGCACTGATCTGCCCTACAGGTACACTTGCTGAATCTGTTGAGAAAATATGTGGCTGGAATTCAGCCTCATCCTCAGCCTGGGACCACCATTCTTTAGGAGAGCTCTTAGAAACTGATAAGACTTTTTGCTGGTTCTCAAGCTTCCCCAATTTCTGGGAAAGGTATCTGGGAGGAAGCTGCTCTTGAGAACTAATCCACTTCACAGGAGGACTCTCTGAATGTGAGAAAACTTCTTGTGGGTCTTCAGGCCTACCCAGGGACTGTAAAGGGCATTTTGTAGGCAGCGGCTTCAAAGAAATGCCTCCCTCAATATCAGCTCTCTCCCAATCTGAGAAAACTTGGTGCTCAACTTTAGGACTCAACAAAGATTTGGAAGGTTGATTTGAAGACAGAGGATCCACATAAATCCGTTCCTCAGAAGCAGGGGTCTCTGAAAAAAATTGTTGTGCCATAAACTTCACGAATGACCTGGAAGGACGCCTGGGAAGCGGCAATTTCTTAGATGTGCCTCCTTCAACAGCATTATTCTCTAGATATGAGGATATTTCCTGAACTTTAGACCTCCTTAATAAGTGAGTGGGATATTTGGAAGACCTCTCATATATGCCCCCTTCGACAGCAGCACTCTCAAAACTTGACATTTGCTGGACTTTATGTCTCACAACGGACCAGTTTCTGGGAGGCGGCAGGTCTGCAGACGTGTCCCCCTCAATGGCAACATTCTTTGGACCTGCAGAAATTGATTGTTTAACTACTGGTTTCATCTGGGGCTGAGAAGGCTTTCTGGGAGGCATTGGCTCCATAGGACCGCTCCATTCTGCTGGAACACTCATTGAACCTGAGAAGACTTCCTGCTTCACAACTTGTCTCACTGGGGACTTAGAAGGCATTCTGGGAGGCATCCGCCCATAGGACTGCTCTCAGCCACAGCTCTCTCTGAACTTGCAGAGGCTTGCTGCTCAGATTTAGGACTCACAAAGGCTTGAAGACACGTCTGGGAGGCATCCACCCATGGACTGCTCCTCTCAACCACAGCTCTCTTTGAACTTGCAGAAGCGCCATTCAGATTTAGCTCACATGGCATTTCTGGAGCATCCACTCATAGAGCACACAGCTCTCCCTGAACTTGCAGAGCTTGTGCAGTTAGGACTCACCAAAGGCTGAAGACCTGGAGGCATCCACTCCATAGGACTGTTCTTTCAGCTACAGCTCCTCTTGAACTTGAAGAGGCTTGCAGGATTTTAAGGATTCACCAAAGGCTGGAAGACATGTCTGGGAGGCATCCCTCCATGGACTGCCCTTCTCAGCCCAGCTCTCCTGAACTTGCAGAGGCTTGTTGCCCAGAGGCTTGTTGCACAGCTCTCCCTGAACTTGCAGGGCTCATCAAGGGCTGAAAGGCATGTCTGGGAGGCATCGGCTTCATAGGGCCACTCCATTCTGCTGGAGCACTCACTGAGCCTGAGAAGATGTCTTGCTTCACAACTGATCTCTTCGGGCGCCGAGAAGGCATTCTGGGTGGCAGTGGCTCCATAGGAATGCCCCACTCTACAGCAGTGCTCTCTGGATCTGAAGAGGCATGTTGTTCAAATCTGAGGCTCTCCCAGGGATGGAAGGTATGTCTAGAAGGCACTGGCTCCATAGGACTACTCCATTCTGTGGAAGCACTTGCTGACTTGCTGGTATCGGACCGTGGCTGGAATTTAAGCCTTGCCAAGGGCTGGCAAAGATATTTTGGAGGCAGCATCTGCACAAAAATGCCCTCATTACCAGCAACGTTCTCTGAGAAGCTATGCTGGGCTTGAACATTTGTCAAGGATTGAGGAAAACATTGAGGGAGCAGTGGCTCCACCGAAAAGGCTGTCTCAGCACCCTCTGAACCTGAGAACACATTTTGTTTAACTTTTGGGTTCATCAAGGGCTGGGCAAAACCTTCAGAAAGTAGAGGCACCATGGAATTTCTCTCCTTAACAGCTGTGTTCTCTGGAAATGAGGAAACTTTTTGCTTGAGTGTAGGGCTCAAACATGGCTGGAAAGGGTGTCTCATAGGTGGTGGTTCCATAGAAATGCTCCTCTTAGCTGCAGAGCTCTCTGGACCTGCAGAGATTTCTTGCTCAGCTATTGGTTTCATGAGGAGCTGAGAATGATGTATTGGAGGCTGTAGCTCCATAGAAGTGACCCCTTCAACAGCAGTAATTTCTGGACCTGAGGAGATTGGTTGCTCAACTTTATGCCTCATCAGGCGTTTAGCATTCATTCTCGGAGGCAATGGCTCCATAGAAATGCCCCACTCAAGAGCAGCACTCTCCCGACCTGCAGAATCTTGCTGCTTTGATTTAGGGCTCAACCAGGGCTGGAAAGTATGCCTGGGAGGCATCAGCTCCCATTCTGCAGAAGCACTCATTGAATCTGAGGAGACTTGTTGCTGAACAAATGGCCTCACAAAGGACTGAGAAAGGTGTCGGGGAGGAATCTGCTCCACAGAAACACCCCACGCCCCTGGTGTGTTCTCTGAAACTGAGGAGACTTCTTGTTGGTCTTCGGGCTTCTCCAAGGCCAGGGAAGAGTGTCTAGAAGACAGATCTTCTTCAGAGCTGCTCCAATCATCATCACTATTGTACTTTTCAACATAACTATTTGATTCTGTCAACACTTCATCTTCAGGCTCTCCCAAAGACTGGGAAGCAGATCTGGGAGCCAGCTGCTCATGAGAGCTGCTCAATTCTTCTTGGTCATCTTCAAGATTCTCCAAGGACTGGAAAGAGTGTCTGGGAGCCAGCTGCTGCTCAGAACCACTGCCCTCCTCTGAAGCACTCTCTGAATCTGAGAAAACTTCTTCAGCTTTGGTCTCCCTCGAGGACTGGGAAAGGCTTCTGAGAGACAGCCTCTCTGTAGAAATGCTTTCCTCTGAAAAGACACTTGCTATATCTGAAATGCTTGCTGTAAAGGTCTGGAGAACATTTCCAGGAGGGCTTTCTTTGCAGATGGTTGGGATATCTCTAGGTGACTCCATTTTAAATGGGACACTTCCCTGTGACTCAAAGCTAGAAGCGTCTTCCTCTTCTAACTCAATATGAGAAGGACCCGTAAGCAGCTGAGCCTCCACTGCCACTGAGAACATGATATCTTCTTGGGTTGTAAGAGGGCTTTCCACCACTGGTAAAAGACTAGCTCTGGCTTTTGTCTTCTCAGCTCCAGAAGCCCCATCTTCATGACATGGTGAAAGACCACTAACTATAGACTCTTTTGTGTCTTCAGGTATGGGATATGATGATGATGCTTCTCTGACTTCAAAATCTAAACTGGCCTTTCTTCTTTCCATGACATTTTTATCTGAAAGCAACTTCTGAGGAGTAGCAGTTGCTGCTTGTGGAGCTATGGGCTCCTCCATGGCTTGTTCTTCCAAGGACAGGTGCCAGAAAGGGCTATCCCTGGCAGTGTTATCAGCAGGTGTGGAATCAGCTGTATCACCGAAGCCAAACACTGGACTGGATTGTTTAGAGCTCCTTTCTCTGGGTTCACCCTCATTATTTTCTGAAGCACTTGATCCTTTTCTTCCATGTTGTCTTCCACATGCTGCTGACCATAAGTAGCCCTGACTTTCAGCAGCATCTGTGTTTGAAGACTGATCTGTTGTCTTATCATAAATCTCAATTTCGTTGTTCTGTTCCTGACTTGAGAGACCTGTACCAAAGAGAAATATGTGTGCTTCTAAATTCATAAAATAAGAACAGTCTGCATTGAGTGACATCAGAAACATAGCAGAGAGAAAGACATCCCCAAATCTCTCCCCTTGAAATAACAAAAGCTGAATATCTAAAGCTGAACATCTAAAACTCAACTAAAAACAGGCAAAGTGCACACCAACACATATGAGTGGGAGATCTGCGCATAAGAGCTAAGCCAGGTCAGAACACCAGTTGTTGGGAGGTGGACTGGGAGAAACAAAGAAGCTGCCTCTGGCAGCCGCCAGAGCTCCCTGCAGGAGGAGTGGAGATGGAGAAGGTGCAGCGACTTCCCTGAACAGCTCTGCCTGGGATAGCTGTGAGCACCACTGCGGCTTGTGGCAGTGCCCAGGTATCAGGGCAGAAAGCAGAGAAGTGGGGACGGCAGACAAGCAGGGATGGCAGAGAATAACAGTTGATTATTACCAGACAGATTGCAAAACACGAGGCTGAGTTGCAGCCCCCATTCCTCAAAACAGAGGGTCCCTCCACCCATATCCTCAGAGAACAAAATCTTCACAGCCCCAGGGGAATCTGAGGAAACACTACCAATACTGTTGCTAACACTGACAGGGACAGAGACTGAGGGTAACAAGTGTGACAGAACATCTATAATAAAAAAAAAAGGCATTATTAAGACTTTATATAATGCCAACTGCTGGAAACCAAGAGAAAAACACCTTTTTATAAAACAGGCTGAAGAGAGATGTGCATATAATAAATCTTGTTTCTGGAAAAAAGCAGAATACACTTCTATTAATCCCCAGGTGAAGAAATAGTCAATTAAACACTATGAACAAGCAAAATGACAAAGCATCTCAGAAAAAAAGAGAAAAATCTCCAGAGTATAAGCTTATAGACAGAGAAATATGTGACTTAAATGACGGAGAATTCAGAATGGTACTTCTGAAAAAACTCAGTGAGATACCAAATGATTCATATCAACAATTTCAGGAATTGAAAAAAAAAAAACAACTACATGAGCAGAGCAAGGAGATTGAAACACTCAAAAAGAATAGAATAAATCTTCTGGAGATTAAAAAAACACACTGCAAGAGTTGAAAAACGAAATAGCAAGGTTGGGAAATAGAGTCGACCAAATGGAGGAAAGGATCAGTGATGTCGAAGACAGAAATCTAGAAAGACATCAGAAGGAAGAAGAGAGAAACCAAAGAATGAAAAATAATGAAACAGAAATTCAAGAACTAGCTGATACCATCAGGAGAGGAAATATAAGAATAAAGGACATTATTGAAGATGAGTAAATGGAACAGAGGGTAGAAAGCATTTTAGACAAATAGTTGATGAGAATTCCCAAATCAAAGGAATGAGCTGGAGCTTGGAATTCAAGAAGACAACAGAACACCCAATTATCTCAACCCAAAGAGGCATTCACCAAGACACATCGTATTAAAGTGATCAAAAATTAACGACAAAAACAGAATACTCAGGGCAGCCACTGAGAAGAAAACGGTAACTTATAAAGGAAAACCCATTAGATTATCAGTGGACTTTGCAGTACAAACTTTACAAGCTGAAAGGAGTGGAATCAAATATTCAAACTATTAAGTGAAAGGAACTACCAGCATAGAATAATGTATCCAGTTAAGCTCTCCTTTAGATATGAAGGAGAAATAAAGATCTTTTCAGACAAACAAAAATTAAGGGAATTCTCCACTACGAGGTCTGCACTACAGGAAATACTGAAAAGGGTCAGCTCACCTAAAACAAAATGACCAAAAAAAAATACATAATTAGGAGTGAGGTGACTAGCAGGCAGACAGAAACAGAGGAGTGCAACCCTTACTAAGAAGAGGGCATTATAAGCTTAAACAATAAGAAGAGAATTGCTATAGCAAGATAGTAATGAATGTTCAGCATACATAGGGACAAATTGAGATAACAATGACTGAAAATGGAAGAATTCAAAGTTCCAAATTGGCAAAGGGGAATGGAGATAAGACACGAGCAGAAGAAAATGGACGACTGTATATATATAACTATCCTTTACATATTCAAAATGGCAACCACACGCCAAAGATTCAGAACTGAAGTAGATAACATAAAACAAGAAGAACCAGAGGGAAAACCCACAAAAGCCAACCAAAATAAAGAAAACAGAAACACAAGGACAAGGAAGCAATGGAAACACCGAGCTACCAGAAAGCAAAAGAAAAAATGACTTTAAGAAGACCTCACATTTCAATAATCACCCTAAATGTAAATGGACTGAACTCACCAATAAAAAAGGCACGGAGTTGCAGAATGAATCAAAAAACAAAACTCAACCATATGCTGCCTCTGGGAGACACATTTCAGCTCTAAAGACAAATATAGACTCAAAGTAAAATGGTGTAAAATAATATTTCAAATAAATAGCATTTACAGAAAAGCAGGAGCAGCAGCACTAATATCAGATGAAATTGACTTCAAATTAAAAAAAAGGTAAAAAAAGATACTGAGGGACACTTCATAATGATAAAGAGAATCATGCACCAAGAACACAAAACACTCATTAATATCTATACTCCAAATCAGGAGCCCCAAAATATAGAAAGCAATTACTAACAGAACTAAAGGGAAAAACAGACCAAAACACTATCAGAGTAGGGGATCTAAATACTCAACTGTTGGATGTGGACAATCATCCGAACAAAATTCAATAAGGAAATAACATCCTTAAATGACACATTAGACCGACTGGACATAATTAACATTTACAGAGCCTTCCATCCCTAAACAGCTGCTTATACATTCTTCTCTAGTGCACATGGAACATTCTCAAGAATTGACCACATCCTAGGACACAGAGATAGCCTCAACAAATATAAAAGGATTGAAATAATACCAATCATATTCTCTGATCATAACACTTTGAAACTGGAGATCAACAGTAAAAAGAAAGTATGTTGTTTAATATCCAAATATGTGGATATTAAACAACATACTATTGAAGAATAACTGGGTCTGAAAAGAAATAAAAAAGAAATATCAAGAAATACATAGAAACGAATGATAATGATAGGACAACATATCAAAACTTTTGGGACACGACAAGAACGATCATAAGAGGAAAGTTAATATCATTACAGGCCTATCTCCAAAAATGAGAATGAGCCCAAATAGTAACCTAACACTTCATCTTAGAAAACTAGAAAAAGAAGAACAAATGAAGCCAAAATTCAGCAGAAGGAAAGAAATAATCAAAATTGGAGCAGAAATAAATGAAATTCAAAACAAAACAAAACAAAAAAACAATAGAAAAAATAAATACAACAAAGACCTAGTTCCTTGAGAATGTTAAAAAAAAATTGACAAATCCCTAGCTAAACACATTAAACAAAAAGAGAAAGGACACAAATAAAATCAGGGATGACAGAGGGGAAATTATGTCAGACACTGCACACATACAAAGGATCATACAAGAATACTATAAAAAAGTATATAACACTAAATTTAATAACCTAGACAAAATGAACCAGTACTTACAAAAATACAACATTCCTAGACTGAATCAAGAAGAACTGGAAAATCTAAATAGACTGATCAGCCGTATGGAAATTAAAACAATCATTGTAATCATACAAAAAAGTAAAAGTTCAGGACCAGATGGCTTCACCAGTGAATTCCACCAAACATTCAAAGAAGATTTAATACCTATCGTCCTCAAACTCTTCCAAAAAATCGAAGAGGAGGCAATACTTCCCAACTCATTTTATGAGACCAATATTACCCTGATCTCAAAACCTGGTAAAGATAACACAAAGAAAGAAAACTACAGACAAATACCTCTCATGAACACAAATGCAAAAATCCTAAATAAGATACCAGCAACTGAATACAGCAACATATTAAAAAGATTATACACCACAATCAAGTGGGCTTCATCCCAAAGGCACAGGGATGGTTCGACATATGCAAATCAACTAATGAGATACACCACATAAACAATTTTTTTTTAAAAAGTATCATATGATCATATCTATAAATACAGAAAAAGCCTTCGACAAGATACAGCATCCATTTATGAGCAAAACAGTTAACAAAATCGGTAGAGAAGGAAAGTACCTTAACATGATAAAGGCCATATATAACAAACCCTCAGTCAACATTATATTTAATGGTGAAAAACAAAAAACTGTCCCTCTACGATCAGGAACAAGGCAAGGCTGTCCACTATTGCCACTGTTATTCAATACAACATTGGAGGTCCTAGCGAGTGCAATCAGGCAAAAGAAAGACATAAAAGGCATCGAAATAGGAAACGAAAAAGTCACACTGTCACTATTTGCAGATGACATGATTCTCTCTTTAGAAAACCCTAAGGATTCCACAAGAACACGACTAGAAACAATAAGCAAATCCAATAAAGTCTCTGGATACAAAATCAATGTTCAAAAATCCATAGCTTTCCTATACTCTAATAATGGCGTGTCAGGAAAAGAAGTGGAAAAAAAATATTTCCTTTTGCAATTGCAACAAAAAGAATAAAATGCCTAGGAATAAATTTAACAAAACAAGTGATGGACCTATATAATGAAAACTATAAGACCCTATTAAAAGAAATAGAAGAACATACAAAGAAATGGAAAGATATTCCATGTTCTTGGATTGGAAAAATCAACGTAGTTAAAATGACCATATTTCCTAAAGCATTATACAGATTTAATGCAATTTCCATCAAAATCCCATCAGCATTTTTTAAAGATATAGAAAAAAAATCATCAGATTTGTATGGAAACACAAAAGACCCCAAACTGCCAAAGCCATCCTGAGAAAAAAGAACAAGGCTGGAGGCATCATTCTGCCCGACTTCAAATTATACTATAAAGCGACAGTAATCAAAATGGCATGGTATTGGCAACAAAGCAGACACACAGAGCAGTGGAACAGAATCGAGAGTCCAGAAGTAAACCCATATTTATACGGGCAAATAATTTTAGACAAAAAGCCAAAATCCTACAGTGGAGAAAGGGAAGTCTCTTCAATAAATGATGCTGGGAATACTGGAAAGCCACCTGCAAAAGGATGAAACTAGACTGTTGTCTATCACCACACACCAAAATTAACTCAAAATGGATTAAGGATTTGAATATAAGACCTGAAACAATGAAATGCATTGAAGAAAACATAAGAACTAAACTCAAGGACCTTGGACTTAAAGAGGATTTTATGAATTTGACCTCAAAGGCAAGGGAAGAAAAAGCTAAAATAAATGAATGAGACTACATCAAACAAAAAAACTTCTGCTCAGCAAAAGAAATCATCAACAAGGTAAAGAGAGAACCATCTGAATGGGAAAATATATTTGCAAGCAACACCTTCGATAAGGGCCTAATATCCAAAATATACAAAGAACTCATACAACTCAATAACAACAACAACAACAACAACAACAACAACAACAACAACAAATGATCAAATCAAAAAATGGGCAGAAGACCTCAACACACACTTCTCCCTAGAGGACATACAAATGGCCAACAAATATATGAAAAGATGCTCAACATTGCTAGCTATTAAGGAAATGCAAATGAAAACCACAGTGAGATACCATCTCACACCTGTTAGAATAGCTACAATCAACAGGACAAGTAATAACAAGTAATGTTAGAGAGAATGCGGAGAAAAAGGAACCTTTATACACTGCTGGTGGGATTGCAAATTTGTACAGCCACTATGGAAAACAGTATGGTGTTTCCTCAAAAAACTAAGAATTGATCTACCATATGATCCAGCAATCCCTCTACTGGGTATTTTCCACAAAGACTTGAAAACCCATATCTGAAAAGATATTTGCATACCTTTGTTCATAGCAGCATTATTCATGGTGGCCAGGACTTGGAAGCAACTGAAGTGTCCTACGATAGATGATTGGTTAAAGAAGCTGTGATACATATATACAATGGGATATTACTCAGCCATAAGAAGAGATGAAATACTGCCATTTGCAACTACATGGATGGACCTCGATATAATTATGCTAAGTGAAATAAGCTAGACAGAAAAAGTTGACAATCACATATCACTTATATGTGGGATATAAACCTAAAAGCAACAAATGAGTGGGACAAACAGAGACTCAGGGACATAGACTATAGACTAGTGGTTACCAGAGGACTATAGACTAGTGGTTACTAGTGGGGTGGGGGAGGAGGGGGGAGGTAGATGGTGTAAAGGGAGTCAAATATAGTGGGATGGAGGAGCGCGGAGTGGGTAAAGGGGATCAAATATATGGTAGCTGAAGGAAACTGGACTTTGGGTGGTAAACACACAATAGAATATACAGATGTCAAATGATAATGTACACTTGACAATTATATAATTGTATTAACCAGTGGTACCTCATTAAACTTAATTTTAAAAAAAGATAGGAAAAGTAAAATGGATTATTCATTTAATTTTTTTCTTTTTTCTTTCCTTCTTTCTTTCTTTTTTCAGAACAGTTTTGTGGTTTTGTTAGTTTTCATGGGAAAATGTATTTAGAGATACCCTGTCTTTGAACACACATGCGAAATCCTTTGTGGCAAAACTATGGAAAAATTGTCTGACTTAATTTGTGGAAATGGAATTTTGTTTTGTCAAGCACTGTGTGAAATTAGGTTGCCATCAGCTAGAGCCAACATCCACATATACACACAGAGAGAGATTTCCACTCCAGTGGTAGTTGTTTGGGGATTTTATGGGTGTTGGCTGCCAAAGACATCTGTCTGTGGTTGCTCCCAGCTCTCTTTGCCCATGGTTATGGGAACTGGTCTCACTGTTAATGCAAGACCTTTTCTCTCTACTGGAAAGGAAAAGCAACTTTACAAAACTAGTTTGGGGCCAATTCTGTTATTATTGTCTGGTTCTGTTGCTGAGGGGGAGTGCTAAAGGGGAAATCACTGGCTGCCCTCAGGTATCTGGGCTCACTGAGGAACTGAGCATGCATATTAGGCTTAAAGAGGATTAAAGAAATTTATAAAGAAACAAAATAACTCTGGTTGGAAATTCATTGAGATAAAATAGGGATCTAGGTATGACCCTTTATCTAAATCCCATGCAAGTGAGGGTTGTATCAATTAGGCAGTTTAGGTGGATAAACCTGGACCACATTAGCATGCATCTTAAATTGAAAGCTCTCTGAAGACCAAGGACAGCAGGTCTGAGTAATTTTTACTATATAGCTCCCGTCACATAGCCCTGCACTATTAAGCTTGTAGTACATTTCTGGGTGAGGTTGAAGATGTGCCGACCTGCACTGTCTTTTTGGGTATTCTTTTCATCAGCGTCTTTTGGTTTGTTTATACTCTTCTGTCCAGAAATCTGTGTAAGGTTTGGCTCCTCCTGCTTTGGTTTCACCTAAAAGAGGAAAAGAAAGAGCTTGAATCAGACGGAAGTGCTCATCACCCACCCCTGAATGATTGCCAAAGGGGGAAAAAAAGGAAAAAAAATCCTTGATATCCAAATATCACTGCTGGGAGCATACAATACTATTAACAATGAAAATTATTTCCAATGGCATCTATCAGCTGGTGATCATTCAACCTATTGGAAGTGGTCCACCTACATTTCAAGTTTCTGATCTCTGAGTGATATGCTGCAGGGAACTCTCCAAAACACCCTGGAAAACACTGAACCACAATGCAAGGCCATAAATCTGAAAATAGGGGGTTGAGCCTGACAACAATCATATTCTTGGCAACACTGGAATTTTGAAACTTGCTTCATCAGACCTGGGAGACAAATTCAAATCCTGTTTGGCTTTTTTTCAGGGAATTTAGTGAAAACATGAATTATGTCTTTCTATCGCAAAAGAAGAAAGAGGATTGGGGTTTTGTTGAGAAAGAAGAGAGAAAAAGATAAAGCATTCAGTCCTTATATTTAAGGGGTTGAAGTTGTTTTATTATAAACAAGGTTTCCAGATAATTACGGTGAAGCTTTGAAAATGTCAGAGTAGCACTGCATTGAACAGTGTCCAGAATTCGCATAATGTAAGCCTTTATGAGTGTGTCTAAAGACAAACATACAACTTTATGAGCCCATTTGAAGTGCCTGTGCAAACAGACTCAACTCAAAATTATTTACTTTTGAGTGAATGAGGTCAAGTAGACCTGGATTCAAATATCTGCTCCATCATTTACTCTCTGTGTGGCCTTGGGCAAGTTATTCTCTAAATCTCTGTATCCACATCTGTAAATAAAGGGTAAGGGGAAACCTCCTGTAGAAATTCCAAAGCAGAAGAAAGTGGCAGCAACCTCTGTGTTATATATTATGCTGGACTCTCTTATATTCATCCATGTGTCAGAGAGAGTCACAAGTGAGAAGTTGTCCCCACCTTCTTAGAGTGTGCTACTCAGGCCTTTCTTCAATTAGGTTATGCAGAGAGACGAAAGAAGTGTCGCACTAAGTTTCCCTTAGCCAACATTCCCTATTTCCCAGGTTTGTGGTGAAGTGTCCAGTGGATCATGCATATATTGGGTTTAGTGCATAAATTGGTCACTAGAGGGCCCCCTGGACCCACCACCCTGCCAATTGTTTTTTCATCTTGTACTTTGTTCTCTTTCTAAAGCTAAATTGAGATGTCTAAGGAGAGGGGAGCAGAAGGGTGGGGTGAAAAGAGTACTGGATTGGAAGTCAGAAGACTGGGTTCTGGTCCTAGCTCTGCCACCACCAGTTGACATTGGACAACTATTTGTGCTTTAATGTCCATCCTTGTAAAATGCTTTAACTGGGAAAGTTTTTAGTGTCTATCAGCTCTGATTTTATAACCATTTATAAATCATAGTCACTGAGGAATTGGGTATTTGACCAAAGTGAATCTTCCAGCTGACACATCCTTATAAACATCAATATCTTTTAATTCTTAACTTTTAGTAAAAATCTTTTCCAAAGGCATTAGTTCCCTATTTTCCTAAATAGAGATCAGGGAACATAGTTTAAGGGTTTTGCTTTGTTTTTTTTTCTGTTTTTTTTTGTTTGTTTGTTTGTTTTGGGTTTTTTTTTTTTGATGACTTGGACAAATAATGAACATGATCTATTATATTAGACTATAACACAGTGTGGCCCTGAGGGACTTATAACAGTGCGCAAGATTCTTGATCCCTATACCAAATATATGTCACTTTTCATTGCTGTCAGATCCCTGAATCTGATCTGGGACCATGATTTTAACAGAATTGGCTCACCTAAGTATAGCTCTGCCTGCGAGAAAGTAATGTGACAGGAGATTGTGACACCGGTGTGACACTGAGCGAGCTTTGGAGTTTTCAGCGGATCTTTGGAAACATGACAGAGTGAGAGACGTCCCCAGATCTCTCCCCTTGAAACAACAATAAGCTGAACATCTAAAACACAACCAAAAAACACCTAAACGGCACACCAGCACGACTGAGTGTGGGATCTGTGCGTAAGAGCTAGCACAGGTCAGAACCCTGGGTGTCATGTGGTGAACTGAGAGAAATAAAGAAGCTGCCTTTCGCACCCACCAGACCTACCTGTAGGAAGAAGAGAGGGGGAAAAGGAGTGGCAAGTTCTTGCCACGTGTTCCCTGAACAGCTCTGCCTGTGACAGTTGTGAGTTCTCGTGGCTGGCTGGCTGCAGAGATCAATATCAGGGCAGAAAGCAGAGAAGCAGCCAGCAGAGAAACAACAGTTCATTTTTACCAGCCGGATTGCAAAACCGAGGCTGAGCCACAGCCCCCAACCCCCAACCCACAGGGCCGATCCCCCCATACCCTCAGTGATGGAACACCGCGGAGCCCAGGGGAATCTGAGCAAACAAGACCAAAACTATTGCTAACACTTACAGTAACGGAAACTGAGGGTAGTGAGCGTGATTAAATATCTATCGGAAAATAAAAAGCCATTTTTAAAGCTCTGTATAAAGCAGGGATCCAAGAGGCTTAGAAGGCACCTACTGGAAATCAAAAGAAAAGCGCCTTCTTTGCAACAGACAAAAGAGAGAACTTTATATAATAAATCTTTCTGGAAAAACAGCAGAATAAATTTCCATTAATGCCCAGGTGGAGAAATAGGCCA
>NW_024351072.1:750224-783750 GCF_902729225.1 Pteropus medius | reverse complement strand
AGGGTTGAAATCATAACAATCTCATTCTCGGATCATAATGCTTTGAAATTAGAGAACAACTGTAGAAAGAAATCAGGTAGAAACACAAATACATGGAGATTAAAAAACATGCTACTGAGGAATAACTGGGTCAGAGAATAAAAGAGAGATCAAGAGATACAAAGAAACGAATGATAATAATACAACATATCAAAACTTTTGAGTCATGGCAAAAGTGGTCATAAAAGGAAAGTTCATATCATTACAGGCCTATCTCCAATAACAAGAATGAGCCCAAATAAACAACCTAATGCTTCATCTTAAAAAAAAACTAGAAAAGGAAGAACAAATGAGGCTTAAAATCAGAAGAAGAAAATAAATTGTCAAAATTAGAGCAGAAATAAATGATATTGAAAACAAACAAACAAAATACTATAGAAAAAAATAAATGCAACAAGGAGCTGGTTCTTTGAGAAGGTTAATAAAATTGACATATCCCTGGCTAGACTCACTAAGGAAAAAAGAGAAAGGACACATATAAATAAAATCAGGGATGAAAAAGGGGAAATTAAAACTGACATCACAGAAATAAAAAAGATCATACCAGAATAGTATGAAAAATTAGATAACACCAAATTTAATAACCTAGAAGAAATGGATCAGTACTTAGAACAATACAACCTTGCTAGACTGTATCAAAAAGAACTAGAAAATCTAAATAGACTGATCAGCAGTATGGAATTAAAACAAGCATCAAAAACCTACCAAAAAGTAAAAGTCCAGGACCAGATGGCTTCACCAGTGAATTCTACCAAGCATTCAAAGATTTAATACCTATTCTCCTCAAACTCTTCCAAAAAATCGAAGAGGAGGCAATTCTTCCCAACTCATTTTATGAGGCCAATATTACTGATACCAAAACCTGGTAAAGATAACACACAAAAAGAAAACCACAAACAAATATCTCTCACGAACACAGATGCAAAAATCCTAAATAAGATATTAGCAAACCGAATACAGCAACATATTAAAAAGATTATAAACCACGGTCAAGTGGGCTTCATCCCAAAGACACAGGGATGGTTCAACATATGCAAATCAATTAATATGATACACCACATAAACAAATTAAAAGAGATGAATCATATAATCATATCAATAGATGCAGAAAAAGCCTTTGACAAGATATAGCATCCATTTATTAGCAAAACACTTAACAAAATCGGTATAGAAGGAAAGTACCTTAATATGATAAAGGCCATATATGACAAACCCTTAGCCAACATTATACTTAATGGTGAAAAACTAAAAATCTTCCCTCTAAGATCAAGAACAAGGCATGGCTGTCCACTATCGCCACTGTTATTCAGTATAGCACTGGAGGTCCTAGTGAGTGCAATCAGATGAGAGAAAGATATAAAAGGCATCAAAACAGGAAATGAAGAAGTCAAACTGTCACTATTTGCGGATGACATGTTCTCTCTTTAGAAAACCCTAAAGACTCCACAAGAATACTACTAGAAACAAGCAAATCCAATAAAGTCTCTGGATACAAAATCAGTGTTCAAAAATTCATAGCTTTCCTATACTCTAATAACAAAGTATCAGAAAGGAAAGTGGAAAAAATATTTCATTTTGCAATTGCAACAAAAAGAATAAAATACCTAGGAATAAATTTAACAAAACAAGTGATGGACCTATATAATGAAAAATATAAGACCCTATTAAAAGAAATAGAAGAACATACAAAGAAATGGAAAGATATTCCATGTTCAAGGATTGGAAGAATCAACATAGTTAAAATGACCATCTTACCTAAAGCATTATATAGATTTAATGCAATCCCCATCAAAATCTCATTGGTATTTTTTTTAAAATAAATAGAACAAAAAAATCATCAGATGTATGGAAGCATAAAAGACCCCAAATTGCTAAAGTCATCCTGAGAAAAATGAACGAGCCTGGAGGCATCGCACTGCCCGACTTCAAATTATACTACAAAGCCACAGTAATCAAAACGCCATGATACTGGAAGAAAAACAGACACACGGACCGACCAGTAGAACACAACCAAGAGTCCAGAAGTAAAACCATGTTTATATGAGCAAATAATTTTAGACTAAAAAGCCAAAAAACATACAGTGAAGAAAGAAAAGCCTCTTCAATAAATGATGCTGGGAAAACTGGAAAGCCATCTGCAAAAGAATAAAACTAGACTGTTTTCAAACACCACACACCAAAATTAACTCAAAATGGATTATGTACCTGAATAGAAGACCTGAAACAATAAAATGCATAGAAGAAAACATAGGAACTAAACTCAAGGACCTTGGACTTAAAGAAGATTTTATGAATTTGACCTCAAAAGCAAGGAAAGTAAAAGTTAAAATAAATGAATGAGACTACATCAAGCTAGAAAGCTTCTGCTCAGCAAAAGAAATCATCAACGAGGTAAAGAGAGAACGATCTGAATGGAAAATATATTTACAAGCAACACCTCCGATTAGAGCCTAATATCCAAAATATAAAAAGAACTCATACAACTCAATAACAACAAAAATAAACAAATAATCCAATCAAAAAATAGACAGAGGACCTCAACAGACACTTCTCCCTAGAGGACATACAAATGCCCAACAAATATAGCAAAAGATGCTCAACGTTGCTATCTATTAGGAAAACGAAAATCAAAACCACAATGAGATACTATCTCACACCTGTTAGAACAGTTTTAATGAACAGAAGTAATAACAAATGTTGGAGAGGATGTAGAGAAAAAGGAACATTTATACACTGCTGGTGGGACTGCAAATTTGTGCAGCCACTACGGAAAACAGTATTGAGTTTCCTCAAAAAACTAAGAATTGATCTACCATACGATCTAGCAATCCCTCTACTGAGTATTTACCCAAAAGACTTGAAAACCCATATCCAAAAAGATATTTTCACACCAGTGTTCATAGCAGCATTATTCACAGTGGTCAGGACATGGAAGCAACCTAAGTGTCCTATGATAGAGGATTGTATAAAGAAGCTGTGGTTCATATATACAATAGAATATTACTCAGTCATAAGAAGAGATGAAATACTGCCATTTGCGACAACATGGATGGACCTCGAGATAATTATGCTAAGCAAAATAAGCCAGACAGGAAAAGTTGAAAATCACATGATATCACTCATATGTGGGATATAAACCTAAAAGCAACAAATGAATAGGACAAACAGAGACTCAGGGACATGGACAATAGACTAGTGGTTACCAGAGGGTAGGGTGTGGGGGAGGAGGGAAGAAGTAGACAGGGTAAAGGGGGTCAAATACAGGGAGGTAGTGGAAGGGTGAAGTGGGTAAAGGGGATCAAATATATGGTAGCTGAAGGAAACTGGACTTTGGGTGGTAAACACAATAGAATAGACAGATGTCAAATGATAATGTACACCTGAAAATTATATAATTGTATTAATTAACCAATGTCACCCCAATAAACTTAATTAAAAATAATAAAATAAATATATGCTTGGAGTTCTCCTAAATGAGTGGAACATTGCTGCAATTTGAACTTGTGGGTCTTACCTGATTAATAATTAAAAGAATCTTGGTCTGGACTCTGGTTGAATATACTCTACGCAAAGAGGGTTGAGTTAATTTCCAGATGCTAAGACAATAAGCAGTTTCTGGGAGTTTAGGTCACTGTTTCTACTTTCTTCAGTCCCTTTTATGTAAGTTCTACATGCATAGGACATCCCACCCACTAGATGCAAGTTTGCTCACCTCTTTGAGGGTGTCAAGCCTGAGACAGTGCCCTTGACTTTACCATGGATCCCCCAAACCATACCACTTCTCTAGGTGCAGTTGGCAAAGCTTGGAACTCATATTTTATTATATATAGTAGTTTATTCCCAGGCCTCTTGAAGGACTTACAGTTGCTTGAAGGTTTTTCTTTTGATTCTGGGGGTTTAAAACCATCATGTGTGGAGCACCTGAAGAATCCAAATAGCCCTGGGTGGTTGCTGGGGTGCTGAAACCAATGGGCAGCTGGGTGCTGCTGGGAGAGGTCAGCATGGCAAATGCGGTATAGGGCTGTGAGTGAACAGGTCCAGATGAGGGCTCCAAGGAGCTCTGGAGAAAGTGGTAGAAAAGAAACAAATCAACTTTGTATGCTATCACTGGTCTCCAAAGTTGGACATTCCTCTGGGGAAGAATTCCTAAAGCAGAAATACCTCATGAACGGTCCCTTTTTCCTACAGCAATATTGACCCCTCAGTGGTCATTAGTGGCAAGGTGCACACTTTTTGCTGGTTCCCTTGCAAGTGAAACCATTTAATGAAGTTTACAAGGTCAGAGGATTTGCGTGTTCTCTTGTCCTATACCCTCATTTAATTAACAGAAGGAGCTGATTGGTGTGAGAGGCACAATCTGTGTCAGTAAAATTTGTCAGGGCTCTGGGATTTCTTCATAGGAGGGCTTGGTAGAGGGAAGAAAATCAGGTTGGAAGAGGGCTTGTCTGTAAGCTAAGTTTGCATAGATAGCACACTACTTTTACTTATATTTACTGTCCATCGGTACGAGGCTGATGGGAGCACCCTGAGGAACTGAGTGCTCCCACCACAGTGGGGTGGGGATGGAGCCTGTCACTTTACCCTCATTATGGCTGGCCTCTACCTCTCCAAACTATCTTGTCCTGGGACTCCTAGTTGGGTTCCTCTGTAGGGACTTCAAAACAGTCTCCTCTAGGCTTCTTGGCATAGCATTTTTCACTCCTCAAAGGGACATCCTAGAGTACCTTTCATTCCTAAGAATCTCCAGATATTTGTGTTAGAGGAGCCCATTTGAAGGCTAGGCGATGAGCCATCTCTCTTCTGACACCAGTGGCAAATGATGAAATTTAGCAGGTGGAAACAATTTCCATTTGTATTTACTCACTAGTTCTTTCCAAACTAGCTCTACACAGCACCAAGGACCCCTTTGGTATTTGCAGCTTTCACATCCCTTCACATTTCCCAACACCATTGCATGTTGATCCCGTGATAAACTTTGCTACTATCATAGTTCCAAACATGGTTCTTTTATAGCCTGTGATTCCAATGCCTGGGAACTTAACGCAGTGTTAATGGGTCAGGCTGATGACATACACCCAGCTCAACATTCTGTTTTTGATTCTAGGAAAAGGGGGAGGTATGCTACAGTTGTCTTTTGTGGGGTCAATCACAGAAAATTAGAAGTGGTCCCAAACCTTTCCTAACTTCTTTATTCAGCTGTCATCCATTAATTTATCTAACACCTCTTCCTGGTACTGTATATTTGCCTTGTGTTATCTCTTGGAATTATGAATTTAATACTCAGTGTACAGAGTAATGTCTCTTGTTTTATTTTTCTGAAAATTTTTCATGCTTCAAGGAGGTCTTGTAGTTCCGGTCTTTTGGGACTGGATGACAACATCTATGTTCCTTCTAACCTCATATGATGTCTCCCCATTGCCTCTCTGACCGTGCCTCTTACCACTTTCTGCTCCAGACACACTACTATTTTGCTTTTCCTGAAACATCCCATGCATGTTCTTCCCTTAGGGCATTTGTACTTGCTATTTCCTCTGCCAAGCATGCTCTTCTACCATGTCTGTGTCCCTCACTTCCTTCAGGTCTTGATACAAAAGCCACCTTCTAGTGACACCTTGCTGGCCAACCTATTTAAAAATTTAGCTCTCTACCCTGACACTTCATAATTCTAATTTCCTGTGTTATTTTTTTCTCCTTGGCACTTTTATGACTGTCTATCATATTGTATACTTTACTTATTTATCTTGTTTATTATCCATATCCCCCACTATAAATATAAACTCCATAAAAAAATGATTTACATCTGTTTTATTTACTACTGTACCTCTTACACCTAGAACTGTGCTTAGTCCATAGCAGTTACTCAATAAATGTTTGTTGAACTAGTGAATTAATTATGTTACAACTTACCTATGTTGCCTTTCTGGGAATTTGTCAGAGAAAGCTCATCCCTGTTCTCTTTATCATTTTAGTTATTCTGAGACCTCATTAGCTCCAGCCAAAAGTAAATGCAAAAATTAAGGAGGTTTGTGGATCTAGAACCCTAAAAGGACACCATACAACTTGCTTTGCTTAAAAACTAACTTACGATGCCTAGAGAGCAAGTAAATACCCATTTAATCAAGAAACATTTTTAATTCAGTTGGCATCCCAAACCATTAAGCACTATCTCAACCTGAGTATGACACTCAAGCTCAGGCATGAGATTCAAAATGGCACTAAGAAGATCTCTGTTGTCGTGTTTAGATTACATTGTATGGGTATAGAGGATATATTTTTTTTTTACAACTTCCCTTAAACTCACTAGTAAATTAAATAAACTATTCAAATAAACTCTCTGGATCTTTGAGCAGTGTTTCTCAAAATATGATCTAGAACCCCCCCCCAACATCAGAATCACACAGAGTATGTTGAAAAAGCACATTCAAGTAGCTATCAAGATCTGATCAATAAGACTATCAGGGGAGGGAGTTTAATGTAAACTTCACGGGCTCTCCAAGTGAGTCTTCTCGGAGCCACTGCCTAGTCCTCTGACATGAAGAGAAAGCCTCCAATTTTCAAGTAGAAGCACAGCAAGTTCCTAAATAACTCAATCAATTGCCATAGAACAGGAGCCAGCAATATTTAGATCCCCTCTGGCAAGTGGGGCTCTTTTGAAGGCCCATCTTTTTCCTCAGCATATAGGTTAGGAAAAACCTAGAAAAGTTACCACAGGAGCCAACTACAGGATTTTATGAACCACCCAGGAAAAGTAAACCAAATTCCTTTCTAGCATGTTTCTGTAAGAAAAAGTAAGAGAAGGAAATTGGACTTTTTTCTCTATTTTTCCTTCCTCATCCCTCCTGCAACCCCACTCCTCTCTCCCTGAACTCTGAGAACCAACATATGCTCTCTGTACCCAATTTATTTTCCTGTGTTTTAGAGGGAGGTTAGCGCAGACGGCTTCTGATTAACAGCTGGAGTTAAATGAGCTCCTTTTGCCTCAACATCTGGGAGATGTGCCATGCCTAGCAGCTACTAATCTAGAATCTTTCTGGGGAAGGAATCTGGGTCAAGCCTTGGGCCAGGGAATGAGATCCTCAGCACTAGTTGATAGGGGTGCTGGACAGTCCTTTGCTATTAGTTGGGGGTAAGGGCTGCTTGTTGGAAAATTAAAACACATTTTAGATTTTTTCCCTTTTTGTCAAATTTCTAGACTCAGTGAAAAATAGTTCAGTCAACAATATATCTTTTTGGTCACCCTTTTGATGGTTTCTTTGTCTGTTATATGATGCTAGGGTTTACTCCTTCTCCATTAACTGTTGATAAGAAACACTTGAGCGGGGACAGAGAGAGCAGTTTGACTGCTTCTTGGAACAAAGGAAAACCCTGATTGTTATGTCTTAAGTAAGGGCATTAACTGGTGGCTATTTAGGCCCAGATTTCATCAAACATTTGACCTGAAGAGCCATCACTCTGGGGAAAAACTCACTCCGAAACTGTCTGGAAGGTCCGACACAGGATGCTGGGGAGCTGGATTCTGTGAAAGCCCTTCAGCTGAAGGCTCGAAAGGCAAATACTCCTTGGAACATCTCCAAAAGAAGCAAACAGCAGCTTTTGGTGGGAAAACTGGTTTTCGGTGGGAGGCTTCTCTGTCAAAATATACTGGCACAGAGTATGAGACCTAACATTGACTCTTAGGGTTTTAATTTCCCAGGTGTGTCAATGTGGCTTCTGTGCCCATTCTTGTGCTGCTTCACTGAGAATTTTTGTTTTATAAAAACTGTTGTGGCCACCATTTTGCCAAGCTGAAAGTTCTAAGAGATGGAATTTCACATGTTTCCTGCAGCTCCCTTTCCATCACAATATCTTCAATTTCTTAACTAATATAGAGAATAAGAATATGAACTTCAGAATTGAATAGGCCTGAATTTGAAGTCCTAGTTATACCATTTATTAGCTGTTTGACTTGGGGCAAGTTACCTAACCTCTTTGAGCCCCAGTTTCTATGTCTCTAAAATAGGGATAATAATAATATACACTTTAGTGTGTTGTTTAAAGATTAAATGAAATGGTACATGGTAAATGCCATTCACATAAGAAAGTCTCAGTAAGTGTTAGCTGCTGTTGCTATTGCTGGGCATTGGTTAAACAAATTTAGAGAGCTGCTACAGTCTACATTGTTTGGTGAAAAGAAATGCAGTATGGATTTATGCAGGAATCCTGGGTTTGAGTCCCAGCTCTATCTCTGATTGGCTCTGTGCTTTGGCCAAGTCATTTCACCTTTCTGAACTCAGTTTTGTTATCTAAAATGAGAACAATAGTATCTTTCCTATCTATCTTACAGAGTTATTGAGAAAATCAAATGCATCTACATATGCAAAATTACTTTGTAAGCTACAGATCTATGCAACAATAGGGAGGGGCATTATGATCTTCTTTGATGTATCAGAGGATTTTTAAAAATATTGCTCTGGTCTTCAGAGACCTATTTGTAAATAATAATGGTGATTTCTAGAGTAGGCCATCAGGGGTAAAGCAAGAGATGTGATGAGACAACTTTGCAAGACTTTAAATGAACTCTTCATTAGCCAATACAACAGAATAATTGGCAGCTAATTAACTCCCACCATGTTAAATAGCAACATGTATTCTGTAGAGGAACTAAAGTCTAGGCATTTAATCAGCTCAAACTTTAAACACTAAAAAGCTGACATACCCCTTTCTCGAGAGTGAAAACTGATTGGGTTGTATATGCATGACTTCTTTTCCACACAATTATTTTTCCCCATGAAAAACAATACTGAAGAAAAATAGTTCACAGACTCATTAGAGAAGACAGATGAAAATGAGCCAGGTTGGGAAGGTGGCAGGGGTGAGGGAAGTACTAATTAGGAGGATCCTCTGGTCCAAGGGTGGGCTAGAGATGCTCCGTGGGGTGGATTAGTCAGATCCTACTAAGTCAGACTGCCTGCTGGGGGAGCCTTGGGCTTGTGTCTCTGTGTGGTGAAAGCTGAGGCCAAGTGGAGAGTCGCAGTGACTCATTATGTCACATATGCTATACAGAGATACATGTTCATCTTCACTGCCCACCTCACCTATACTCAAAAAAACTGAGCCGGGGAGGGCTGTGAGACTCAGGGAAGAAACAACAAGCTTTGGTAACTAGAACTGAAAGGGAAAAAGCACTCAACTCTTCACCCAAGGAAATGTGGAAGGCCATAGGCTGAAACAACAAGGGCTTAAGCAGTCCTTCCTATTCTTTCCTAGGGCACTTGAAGAAGAAAGTAAACCTAGGGTAAAAGGTCTATTGGGTCCTTGAGAGAAGAGATGTGTTTCTCCCTGTTACCAGTAAGAGGCAGCAGCTCAGAGAAGAAAGAATAAGAAAGCAAACTTGGAAAGACTCCTCTGAAATGGCAGAGATTTAGCCATCTTTTAGTCTGACTTTCTATTTGGATGATTTTGTTTACTGCCTAGCTCCCTAGTGGATGCTCAGTAAGAAGACAGTAGGAGCTGGGTTTGTGGAGAAGTTTTGGGGGTTATAAGAGTTGGGGGCCATCATTTATGAGGATCTTGGAGAAATAGCCGGGCCAGCACATCTAGTTATGATGGGGATTACAGCTGCTTTTTGAGGGATTTTGCTGCTGCTGCTGCTATTGCTGCTGTTGCTGCCACCTGCCCACTTTGTGCTCACTAATAAACCAGTAAACTATAAACCAGGAAGCACGGTGGAAATAGCTAAGAAACTCTCATGCCCAGGGTTGGTTCAACTGTACCACCAAAGACTAGACTTTCTGCCTGCCAGCTCAACATTTAACCTGTAGCAAACTGACTCAACTCTTGGATATACTAATAGAAAGATTTTTATATTCAAGCAGGACAACTTTTTAGACTGGTGTTTAGAAATGCTGACTATAAATAACAACTCTATTCATTAACCTCTAAAACACATAGTTAGCCTATTCGAATTAATACAAAGAGAATACTACATGTCTTAAAATGTAATCTAATTTTCTTAATTGCAATCCCCAAGATAACCACTAAGAAACTAATTTAAAAATATATAAAGAAGGAAATGAGAAAGGAATGAAAATGGTATACTAAAATAAAATCAAATTTGAAAGAAGGTAATAATGGAGGAACTAAGGAACAAAAAATATATAAAATATATAGGGAAAAAAAGAGCAAAATGGCAGAAGTAAGTTTTTCCTAGTAGTAATTATTATGAATATAAATTAAACTCTCCAATCAAAAGGCAGAAATTGACAAGATAAATTTTAAAAACATGATCCTTTTATATGTTATTTCCAAGAGATTCGCTTTAGATCCAAAGACATAAAGAGGTTAAAAGTGAAAGGATGATGAAAGATATTCCAAGCAAATAATAACCAAGAGCCAAGGTGGCTATATTAATATCAAACAAAATAGAATTTAAGTCAAAATTGTTATGAGACAAAGACAGACATTATACATTGTTAAAGGGTCAATAAATCAGGAAGACAGAACAATCACAAACATATACACACAAAACAACAGACTTAGCAAATACATGAAGCAAATGTCGACAGAATCAAAGGAAGAAATAGACAGTTCTACAATAATAGAGACTTCAGTATCTCACTTTCAATAATGAATAAACAACTAGACAGAAGATCAGTAAAGAAATAGAGGTCTAGAAACAATACTATAAACTAGGTTTTAAATATATATATATATAAACTAGGTTTTAAATATATATAAAACATTCCTCCTGGATAGACCATATGTTAAGCCACAAAATAAGTCTTAATAAAATTTAAAAGATTGAAACCATACAAAATATCTTCTCTGACCATAGTGGAATGAAACTAAAAATCAATAACATGAGGAAAACTGGAAAATTCACAAATAGATGGAAATCAAACAACATACACTTAAGCAACCAATGGGTTAAAGAAGAAATCAAAAGTTAGAAAATACTTTGACATGAATGAAAACTAAAACACACCATAATAAAACTTATGCGATACAGCAAAATCAGTCCTCAGAAATTTATAATTGTATATGCCTATATTAAAAAAAAGAAAGATCTTAAAACCGATAGCCTAACTTTCCACTTTAAGGAACTAGAAAGAGAAGAGCAAACTAACCCAAAAGCTAGCAAATAGAAGGAAATAATTAAGATAAAAACAGGGTTAATGAAATAAGGACTAAACAAACAATAGAGAAAATTAATGAAACCAAAAGTTGGTTCTTTGAAAAGTAAAACAAAATTGGCAAATCTCCAGCTAGATTGACTAAGAAAAAATGAGAGAAGACACTAATTACTAAAATCAGAAGTGAAAGGGGACACTCACTACTGACTTTACAGAAATAACAAGGATTGTAAGGCAGTACTATGAATAATTTTATATCAACAAACTAGATAACCTAGATGAAGTGGATAAATTTCTGGACACACTCAAAACTGACTCAAGAATATATTTAAAAATCTGAATAGACCTATAACAAGTAAAGAGACTGAATCAGTAATCAAAGCCTCCCCAAAAAGAAAAGACCAGGACCAGATGGCTTCAATGGTGAATTCTATCAAGTTTTTAAAGAAGAATTAACACCAATCCTTTACAAATTTAAGAAGGGGGGGAGGAGGGGAAGAAGAAGAAGAAAAAAACATTTCCTGATTCTATTCAGCCACCATCGTTCCAAAACCAGATAAAGATATCACAAAAAAGAACACTATAGACCTATATCCCTTATGAATATACATGCAAAAATACCAGCAAACCAAATCCAACAGCATAGCAAGGCAATTATACATCATAACTAATTGGAAATTATCCCAGGATTGCAAGGAGGTTCAAAACATGAAATCACTCAATGTAATATACCATATTAATAGAATGAAGGAAAAAAATAACATCATCTCAATTGATTTGACAAAATCCAAAAATTTTTCAATGCTAAAAACACCTAACAAACTAAGAATGGAAAGAATATATGAAAAACCCATAACTAACATACTTAATGGTAAAAAACTGAAAGTGTTCCCCCTAAGATCAGGAACAGGACAAGGATGTCTCTTTTTGCCACTATTATTCAACATTCTACTGAAAGTTCTAATTAGAATAATTAGGAAGGAAAAAGAAACAAAGTATATACAAATTGGAAAAGAAGTAAAACTATATTTACAAGTGACATGATCTTAAATACAAAAAAATATATATATAGATATAGTTATAGTCAATATAGTTATAATGAATGATCAGATGGGGAATTCACAGAGAAATGGAAACTATAAAAAAAAGAAGCCAAATAGAAATTCCTAGAACTTAAAATTATAATGTCTGGGGAAAAAAACATCCCAAATAGGTTTTGCATGCTCATGAAAACAGAAGAAAATAACAAGTGAATTTGTATAGAGAAGTCAATTTAGAAAAAAAACATAATATGAAGAAAAGAAATTAAAGATTAACAAATAAAAAAGGAAAATTCTAAAGACTCCCTACAAATCTATTAGAGCTAATAAATGAATTAGAGTTGAAAATACAAGATTAACATACAAAAATCAGTTGTATTTCTATACGTTGGAAATGAACAATCCCAAAAGGTAATTAAGAAAACATTTCCATTTACGATAGCATCAAAAAGAATAAAATACTTAGAAATAAATTTAACCAAAGAGGTGAAAGGCTTGTACGCTGTAGACTACAAAACATTGTGAAGGAAATTAAAGACCTACATAAATGAAAAGTCATCCCGTGTTCATGGATTGAAAGACCTAATCTTCCAATGGCGATACTCCCCAAAGTGATCTACAAATTGAAGGCAATCCCTATCATAATTCTAATGTGCCTTTTTGAATATATGGAAAAAACTGATTGTAAAATTCATGCAGAATTGCAAGAGATCTCAAATAGCTTAAACAATCTTGAAAAAAGAACAAAATTAGAGGACTCACACTTCCTGATTTCAAAACTTATGACAAAGCTATAGTAATTAGAACAGTGTAGTACTGACATAAGGATAGGTATATAGATCAATGGAAGAGAACTGAGAGTCCAAAAATAAACCCATTCATCTACGGTTAATTGACTTGCAACAAAGGTGGCAAGACCATTAAATGGAGGAAAGAATAGTGTTTTCAATGAATGGTGCTGGGACAACTGGATAGCCATATGCAAAAGAATAGTTAGACCCTTAACTCACACCATATATAAAAATTAACTCAAAATGGAATGAAGACTTAAATATAAGAGCTAAAACTCTTAGGAGAAAATATAGGAATAAATCTTCATGATCTTAGATTTGGCAACAGTTTCTTAGATATAACACCAAAAGCATAAGTACCAAAAGAAAAAAAATCAATAAATTGAACTTTATCAAAATGTTTAAAATTTTGACCAATTTTGTTCTCTTGATAGGGTAAAAGACAACTCACAGAACAGGAGGAAACATTTGCAAAGCATATATCTGATAAGGGTCTAGTATCCAGAATATATAAAGAACTCTTACAACTCAACAATAACAAAAAAGAAAAAGAAAAAATAAAATAAAATAAAAACGAGCAAAGGACTGGAATAGATATTTCTCTAAAGAAGATATACAAATGTCCAATAAGCACATGAAAAAGTGCCCAACATCATTAGTCACCAGAGAAATTAAAATCAAAACCACAACGAGATACCTAACTTTACGCCCACTAGAATGACTTTTTTTTTAAAGGAAAATAACAAGCGTTGGCCAGCATGTTAGAGATATTGGAACCCTCATACATAGCTGGTGGGAATGTAAAGTGGTATATCTGCTGGGGAAAATAGTTTGGTGGTTTCTCAAAAAGTTAAACATAGAATTACCATATGACCCAGCAATTCCACTCCTAGGTACATATCCAAAATTATTGAAAACAGGTGTTCAAACCGAAACTTATACATTAATGTTCATAGCAGCACTATTTACAATAGCCAATAGGTGGCTAGGACCCAGATGTCCATCAGTGGATGAATAGCTAAACAAAATATGGTATATCCATACAATGGAATATTATTCAATCATAAAAGGTACTGAAGTACTAATATAGGCTACGACATGGATGAACCTTAAAAAACATTATGCTAAGTGAAAGGAGCCAGACACAAAAAGACACATATTGTATGATTGCATTTATATGAAGTATCCAGAATAGATGAATCCAGAGACAAAACATACCAGTGGTTGCCAAGGGCTGAGAGAAGGGAGGGATGATGATTGACTGCTTAATATGTATAGGGCTTCCATTTTGGGGAAGCAAACTATTTTGGAACTAGATAGTGGTGAAGGTTGTAAAATATTGCAAATGTACTTAAAGCTGCTAAATCATACACTTTAACATAATAAATTTTATGTTATATGTATTTTACCACAATAAAAAATGTTATCTAATTCAACTTTCCACTAAATTCACTGTCTGGCCCAATTCATCTGATTTAGTGGTATTCTGCATAAACTATAGTCATAGCTTAAATCCATAAATCAGTGAGCATCCATCCCCTATCACCGGCTTGTGTTTTACCTTTGGTTCTAACCTAATTGTTTTTTGTTGTTGTTGTTGACATATCTAACTGAAAGCTGCTTCCCTCTATAGAATCTTTCGACATCAAAACAGATTTTTGCTGACTAGACAATGATCTTCATTATAAATTACCTGTCTATTTACTTTTTAGTTCCCAAGGTTAATGGTTAGAAACTCCACTCTAAAAGCCCTCTCAAGTTCGATAACAACCAATTAACTTAACCACAGGTTAATTTAAGAATGGAAATGTTGATGTTGGCACAATCTATTAATATTCCAATTGTTGATGGATATCATTTGGTTGACAAACCTAGACGTATGAAATGCACATGCATGCCCTCTCTTGTGTCAAATGATTTTTTCATATGGATATATGTCTCTCAAACAATACTACATGTACTAACCTTTGATATTTTGACGTTTGAAACTGTAGAGGCTTTATTTCCATAAAAATCTCTATCGTTTTCTTCCTGAAATAATTGAAAACATCTGTAAACTATTTTTTGTCCAGATACTGACTTCCATTGATTATAAATTAAAGACTGATTATTTGGCTTGCGGAATTGAACAGAAAATGTAAACCACCTTACAAATCAAAAGTCAAGCATGGTAGCTCCTTCCCCAAGCATCTCCCTAGTATTGAAAAAAGAAAGCACAAAAGGAAATTTTGCCTCTGTCCTGTGCCCCCCACCTACCCACAACCTTCCACTTAGGATGGGGCTAACACGAACCTTTTTCAACATCAGGATATTCTGTGGTAAAAGCTTCTTTTGTGGGGTCTTAGGTGACTCATCATCATCAACAGAAATTTCTTCGAAGTCCTTAGAAATTGTGTCAGATTTTATATAAAATGGGCTGATGCCAGGTTGGCATAGACGCAGTGGTGGGATCTGTCAAGGAGTATAGAAGGAAAAAGTTCAAATTTGTATGTTTTCCTTCAAATTACTGGTGTTCTCTTGTTGTTTCATGGTTGAAGGACTAAGGACCCAAAGTGAAAAAAAAAAAAAACAAGCCAAGGAAAGAATCTTCTACCTCCCTGTCTTCGCCTACTCAAACCCAAGACCAATAGCCTTGACTCACACTTGGGCACAATTTTGTCAATCCCCAAACAAAGATAGAAACTTCAAAATGCCTATTTGATCAAAACCAGAATTCTGGTGTTACATCCCTACTAATGCTCACTATAAATCTCATTTGAATCTGATCTTTATTTTAATTTTGGGCCTGTCTTTGTACATCTAGCTCTTGTGAACATGAGTCTTTGGATTATGATCTGGGCTTGGTATCCAAACTAAAATCCTTGCTCTTATCATTCCAGGAATCGGATCTTGACTGTGTTGGTTGTTTATCTTAATCCTGTCATGATTGATTTTCTGGGATTTTTAGAAAATCTACAGAACTAGTCCTGGTTATAACTCCTTTACTTGGTTTCCTAAGAGAATTAAGTTGAGCATTTGGGTTTCCTTGGACTTTAGCAGACCAATTTAGTTGATTTCACTTTGATTCTCATAGTACATTTGAATTTGAAGCATTAGTCTCTGCCATGGGCCTTCTGATGTGGATCAATTACCTTTAACAAATACTGGCTAAGCATCTACAATGTGCCACATTCCATTCCAGGCACTGGGCCTACAGCAATGAGCAAAACAAAATACTTGCTGTCATGGAGCTGACATGCTTGTTTCTGTCATAGGCTCTGCTCCTGCTCAGGACATATGGCCTTCAAACAAAGCAAAAGAAAAGTGGCCACAGTGAGCACTTGCCAAGGTTCTGCTCCGGGAGTACTCCTGGTCAGTGTCTAAGGTGCCCTCTTATTACTACCAGGCCCCACTGAGGGCTCTTGAGAAGAGGCCTTGGGGATTAACCATCCCTAAGCCCAATTCTAATAATAATAACTACAATAATGACAACCAACTTATACTGAAGTCTTGACTTTGTTTTAATATTTACTATTTCCTTCCTTTTGTTAGCTTCAGGATTAGTTCATTCTTCTCTTTCTAGGCCCTTAAGGTAGAGAGTTTGATTATTGATTTGAGATCTTTCTCCCTGCCAGGCAGGGAGTGCTTTCCATAGATGTATTTCATTTGAACCTTACAACAATTCTTTGAAGCATTTGCTCTTGTGGTCTCCATTTTACAGATGGGGAAAACCAGGTTTGAGAGATGACATGACTGGCCCTAATTCTTACAGTGGCAGAACAAGCATTTGAAAGGTCTGCTTGCTTTTATACTCTATGTTCTCAAACACTGTGCACTCCTGTCTCCTAACTGTAAGGGCCAGGAAGGCAGGAAGGGGATATTCCATACTCAAGTTCAGGAAATGAAAGGGCAACAATCAGATGAGGTGTGCCTGCTTCCTTCAGAAAGGCTGCAGAGGGAGAGTCATGCCTATGAGCAGTAAAAAAAAACCAAACTGCTTCACAGTCTTAGTTTCTTAAATTACTGAATTCAGTTTGATTCAACAACAAGATGCTAATACTCTGCTATTATAGCTTATCTATTTATCCTCAAATAAAAATTTCTTGGAGAGTAATCTAGACACCCACATTTCTAATACTTCAGACAGGACATCAGGTAAAAATTTGACAGGGGATAAAAACTGACTCGATCTCAGGATTTCTAACAGAACGCTGTACCTTAATGTCCTCTCCCATAATCTCCCAGTTGTTGGGAATGTCACTTAATGCATTAAGAGTCCTGCCCCTTCAAGGGACCCAGCAATTGACCAATTTCATACTTGCCCAGCTTTTATGCAACATTAGGTGTAAGTACCCTTGACTTAATGCTATCAACTACCGTGTCATTTAGGGTTGTCACCTTGCCACTTAAGGGAAAAGTCAATCTGGTTGTTGATGACTCAGGTTCTTTCAACACTGTATTCTGTCTTCAGCCCTATTTCCAGGGGAAGAACTAAGGGAGAAGGCCAAAGGTATGAGATGTGGGCCCAAACCAGACATTTAAGAAAACTTGCCTTTGGGCTTTCTCCACCTCCTTCATGGTGAGAGGAAATGCCCCTAGAATCCTTCCCTTTAATTTTCACAAAAATCATCTTTAAAAAAAAAATTGAATATCTTTGCTATAAGAGTGTCTCTGTTTCTGGGACTGAGAGAGAAGAGAGAGAGGGAGGAACCCAACAAACACATTTCCCGTTTCTGAATATGAGAAATCACCCTATAGCACTTGGCCATGTAGACCTGGATTTTTGCCACTGGGCGGCAAGGGAGTGTAAGTGTGAAGACAAGCGAAAGCTGGTATAGATGTTTAAAACCTAAAACTGGAAAGTTCACAAAGTGACTTTTCTTGCTAAAGTTCACAAAGTGACTTTTCTTGCAACAGTTTGCTGACCTAGGGGCTGCTTTACAGCCATAAGATCAACACCTTTGCTAACCATATCAGTGTCTGCTTCTCCACCCCTCATGGCTAGTGTACCCAGCAAAACTTTCACACACAGTATACAAACCAGAACGAGAGATATGGGGTCTTAAGCAGCCATGTCAGAAATAAACCCGTTACCTTTTGTCAAATGAAAAATAATCAGCTCTCCAGTGGAGAAAGGTCTCTTCCTTGTGTGGCCTTCCCAGTTTCAGGGGAATCCTTGGGTATAATCCCACCCACAATGTAAGAGAAGGAGGAAGGTAAGCTGCTAGGGGTTATCTCCCTGGAAATATCTCCAGCTCCCCCTAGAGCATTTCTCAATCAAAGCTCCTGAAGAGTCTGACTTAGCAATGATTAGGATTCGCTGGAGATAAGAGACTGTCCTATATACATGCTGCATTTTGAAGAGACTAAAAGGTGTACCCTTCTCCCTGATAAGGCAGGTACAAAGAAATTGGACATCTTAAAAACTGCAGTAATAGAAAAACTGTGGTTTTTGAGGTTAACACAACTGAGTCAGATTTCCAGGTCTACCACTTACTATCTAGGTAAGTTTGAGCAATTTCTTTAATCTCTCTGAGTTTTTAGTCAATTCTCAGAAGCGACACTTTGAGGTAGATATTAATATTGTACCCATTGTAGATGAGAAAAAGAAGGTTCACAGAGGCTAAGCTATCAACTCAAGGTTACAGAGACAGTAAGTAGTAGAGCGAGAATTCAAGCATAGACCTAACTGTCTGACTCAGCTGCCATACTTTGAACAATTCCACTCTACTACCTCAGTAATCTTGGAGTCTGCAATCCAGGTTCTACTTCTGGGCACATATCGAGACACAACTCCAAACACAGCTCCAGAAAAACCTCTATGCACACTATCAGTTCTAGGCAGACTTCCAAAAACATGAGATCTCTGTGGAAGAAAAAACATGGGATTGGAATGCTTGCATATTGAGTGGAATGTCACTGTCATAGTACTTTAAAGCATTCTTGAGTGTGTCAAGAAAAGTGAATATGGTAATATCAGTCAACACTGTGTGTCAGGCACTAGGTAAACACACCATATATTTATATATTCTCTCATTCGATGTTTACAACAGCCCTGTGAGTTCAGAATCAGCTGAGAAGTAGAGCCAAATTCCTCCCTCCTTTTTTTTTTTTTTTGACTGGGTAGGAATAGGGAATGGAAGAGAAGTAGTCCAATTAGGCACTGATGTTCAAGTTCACTGTTACCTGCAGAGATCTGCCCCTCTGGGGCTCTGGAGAGTGGCATGTTTTACTTGTTGATCTTTCAGGCTTAGGCTCCAACATGAAGATGCTGTCATGGGACAAGCATTTGCTCCCCATGCTTCTTTTGATTCTAGAAAGGAAGGAAAAGGTCTTATAAAAGCAGCCCCAAAAACATAAGAACCAAAAATACATGTATATCTATAATATGGCCTACAAAAGACACCTCAGAAGGAGGGTGGGGATGCAAATGTGTAGACAAAAACATTGTCCATGAGCTATTAAGTGAAAAAAAATAAAGAGTATGATCCCATTTAATATATACATATATATTATATACATATTTATAGAATAATATCTAGAAGGATAGCTACCAAATTGTTATTGATAGTTCACTCTAAGGAAAGGCACTAAAGACTGAGGGGGATTTTCATTTTCTACTTAATGTACTTCTGTATAACTTCAATTTTTTAAACATTTAACACATATCCTTTTCATTTAATAGTTTTATTGAGATATGGTTTACGTACCATACAATTCACCCATTTAAAGTGTACAATTCGGTGATGTCAGAAACATGGCAGAGTGAGAAATGTCCCCAGATCTCTTTTCTTGAAAAAAAAAAAAAAAGGCTGAACAACTAAAACTCAACAAAAATCACCCAAACTGCACACTAGCACATATGAACAGGGGATCTGTGCATTAGAGCTACTGCAGGTCAGAACCCCAAGTTTCAGATAGAGGACTGGGAGAAACAAACAAGCTGCCTCTCGCAGACAGAGCTCCCTGTAGGAGAAGAAGGAGGAGAGAAGGTGCGGCAAGTTCCCTGAACAGCCTAGCCTGGGAGTGTTGTGAGCTCCACTCAGCCAGTGGCAGGCCCAGTAATCAAGGCAGAAAGCAGAAAAACAAGGACAGTAGAAAAACTACAGTTGATTTGTACCACCCGCAGGTACAAAACTAAGTCTGGCAGCTCAAACCCCCAACCAGAAGCCACCCCCATAACCTCCAAGACAAATGCAGCAGAGCCCCAGGGAAATCTGAGCAAAAGCTACCAAAACGTCGCTAACACTGACAAGAACTGAGACTGAGGGTAGCAAGCGTGATTAAACATCTATAAGGGAAAAAAGATATTATTAAGACTTTATGTAAAGCAGAGATCCAAGAGTTTAGACGCCACCTACTGGAAAACAAAAGAAAAACACGTTCCTTGCAAAGGCTAGGGACCATTATATAATAAATCTTTCTGGAAAAAAAGGTAGAATATATTTTGATTGATGCCCAGGTGGATAAATACTTCATTAAACACCAAGAACAACCAAGGTGACGAGGCATCTCAGAAAGAAAGAGAAAAATCTCCAGAAAATAAGCTTAGAGACATAGAAATATGTGACTTAAATGACATAGAATTCAGGGTGATACTTCTGAAAAATCTCAGTGAGTTACAAACTGAGTCATATCAACAATTTAAGGAATTGAAAGAAAACAACTAGATGAGCAGAGCAAGGAGAGTGAAACTATCAAAAAGAACAGAATAGATCATATGGAGATTAAAAAACACACTGCAAGAGTTGAAAAATGAAATAGCAAGCTTGGGAAATAGAGTCGACCAAATGGAGGAAAGGATCAGTGAAATCGAAGACAGAAATCTGGAAATAAATCAGAAGGAAGAAAAGAGAAACCGGAGAATGAAAAAATAATGAAAGAGAAATTCAAGAACTAGCTGACACTATCAGGAAGAAACCGAAGAATGAAAAATAATGAAAGAGAAATTCAAGAACTAGCTGATACCATCAGTAGAGGAAACATAAGAATACTGGGCATTATTGAAGGCAAGGAAAAGGACAGGAACTAAAAAGCATTTTCAGACAAATAGTGGACGAGAATTTCCCAAATCTAAAGAAGGAACTAGAGCTGAGAATTAAAAAAATCAACAGAACACCAAATTATCTTAACCTAAAAAGGCCTTCACCAAGACACATTGCATTGAAATTATCCAAAATCAACAACAAGGATAGAATTCTCGGGGCAGCCAGGGTGAAAAAAAAAAAAGGTAACTTATAAAGGAAAACCCATTAGATTATCCTCAGATTTCTCAGTGCAAACTTTACAAGCCAGAAAGGAATGGAAACAAATATTTAAACTATTAAGTGAAAGGAACTACCAGCATAGAATAATGTATCCAGCTAAACTCTCTTATAGATATGAAGGAGAAATTAAGACCTTTACAACCTAAAACAAAATGACAAAAAAAAAAAAACAAATACATAATTAGGAGTAAAGTGATTATCAGGCAAATAGAAGCAGAGGAATGCAACCCTTACTAAGAACAAGGCATTATAAGCTTAAATAATAAGAAGAGAATTGTTATAACAAGATAGTAATGAATATTCAGCATACATAAGGACAAAATAAGGAAACAATGGCTGAAAAGGGGAGGATACATATCCAAATTCACAAAGGGGAATGGAGAGATAAGGCATGTGCAAAAGGAAATGAATGGCTGTATATATATAACTATTCTTTACATATTCATAAGGGTAACCACATACCAAAGATTCAGAACTGAAGTATATAACATAAAACAAGAAGAACCAAAGGGAAAATCCACAAAAGCCAACCAAAATAAAGAAAACAGAAACACAAGGACAAGGAAGCAATGGAAACACCAAGCTATCAGAAAGCAAAATATCAAATGGCTATAAGAAGACTCATATTTCAATAATAACCTTAAATGTAAATGGACTGAACTCACCAATAAAAAGGCACAGAGTTGCAGAATGGATCATAAAACAAAACCCAACCAAATGCCGCCTCCCGGAGACACATCTCAGCTCTAAAGACAAATATAGACTCAAAGTGAAAGGGTGGAAAATGGCATTCAGATAAAAGTGGGAATAGTGGTACTAATATCAGACAAAATAGACTTCAAAATAAAAAAGGCAAAGAAAGATACTGAGAGACACTTCATAATGATAAAGGGAATCATGCACCAAGAACACATAACACTTGTTACTATCTATGCTCCCGATCAGGGAGCCCTGAAATATAGAAAGCAATTACTAACAGAATTAAAGGCAGAAACAGACCAAAACACTATTGTAGTAGGGGACCCAAATACCCCACTGTTGGATATGGACAGATAATCCAAACAATAAATCAGTAAGGAAATAACATCCTTAAATTGACATTTACAGAGCCTTCCATTCCAAAACAGCTGCTTATGCATTCTTCTCTAGTGCACATGAAACATTCTCAAGAATTGACCACATACTGGGACACAGAGATAGCCTCAACAATTATAAGAGTGTTGAAATCATACCAACCTTATTCTTTGATCATAATGCTTTGAAACTAGAGATCAACTGCAAAAAGGAAGGAGGAAGAAACACAAAACCCTGGAGATTAAACAACATACTACTGAAGAATAACTGGGTGGGAGAAGAAAAAAGAGAGATCAAGAGATACATAAAAACGAATGATAATGATAGTACAACATATCAAAACTTTTGGGAAATGGCAAGAGCAGTCAAAAGAGGAAAGTTCATATCATTACAGGCCTATCTCCAATAACAAGAATGAGCCCAAATAAACTAATTAACGTTTTATCTTAACAAACTAGAAAAAGAAGAACAAATGAAGCCTGAAATCAGCAGAAGAAAAGAAATAATCAAAATTAGAAAAAAGAAAAAATAAAACAACAAAGAACTAGTTCTTTGAGAAGGTTAATAAAATTGGCAATCCCCTGGCTACACTCACTAATGAAAAAAGAGAAAGGACACAAATAAAATCAGGGAGGAAAGAGGGGAAATTATGACAGATACTGCAGAAATACAAAGGGTCATACAAAAAATACTATGAAAAAGTATGTAAAACCAAATTTAGTAACCTAAAAGAAATGGACCGGTACTTAGTAAAATACAACCTTCCTAGACTGAATCAAGAAGAACTGAAAAATCTAAGTAAACCAATCAGCAGTATGGAAATTAAAACAATCATTAAAAACCTAACAAAAAGTAAAAGTACAGGACCAGATGGCTTCACCAGTGAACTCTACCAAACCTTCAAAGAAGATTTAATGCCTATTCTCCTCAAACTCTTCCAAATAATCGAAGAGGAAGCAATACTGTCCAACTCATTTTATGAGGCCAATATTACTGATACCAAACCCTGGTAAAGATAATACGCACACACAAAAGAAAACTACAGACCAATATCTCTCATGAACACAGATGCAAAAATCCTAAATAAGATATTAGCGAACCAAATACTGCAAAATATTAAAAAGATTATACACCATGATCAAGTGGGTTTCATCCCAGAGGCACAGGGATGGTTCAACATATGCAAATTGATTAATGTGAATCACCACATAAACAAATTAAATGAGACGAATTATATGATTATATCAATAGATGCAGAAAAAACCTTCGACAAGATACAGCATCCATTTATGAGCAAAACACTTAACAGAATCAGTATAGAAGGAAAATACTTTAACATAATAAAGCCTATATATGACAAACCCTCAGCCATCATTATACTTAATGGTGAAAAACTAAAAACCTTCCCTCTAAGATCAGGAATAAGGCAAGGCTGTCCACTATCACCACTGTTATTCAATATAAGACTGGAAGTCCTAGCGAGTGCAATCAGATGAGAGAAAGATATAAAAGACATCCAAATAGGAAATAAAGAAGTCAAACTGTCACTATTTGCGGATGACATGTTCTCTCTTTAGAAAACCCTAGAGACTCCACAAGAACACTACTAGAAACAATAAGTAAATACAGTACAGTCTCTGGATAAAAAAAAAATCAATGTTCAAAAGTCCATAGCTTTCCTATATTCTAATAACAAAGTGTCAGTAAAAGAAGTGGAAAAAATAATTCCTTCTGCAATTGCAACAAAAAGAATAAAATACCTGGGAATAAATTTAACGAAACATGTGAATGACCTATATAATGAAAACTATAAGACCCTATTAAAAGAAATCGAAGAAGGTATAAAGAAATGGAATGATATTCTGTGTTCTTGGATTAGAAGAATCAACATAGTTAAAATGACCATATTACCTAAAGCATTATACAGAATTAATGCAACCTCCATTAAAATCCCATCAGCATTTTTTAAAGAAATAAAACAAAAAATCATCAGATTCGTATGAAAGCATAAAAAAACCCAAATTGCCAAAGCCATCCTGAGAACAAAGAACAAGAGTAGAGGCATCACTCTGCCTGACTTCAAATTATACTACAAAGTGACAGTAATCAAAACGGCATGGTATTGGAAGCAAAACAGACACATGGGCCAGTGGAACAGAATTGAGAGTCCAGAAGAAAACTCATATTTATAGGGGCAAATAATTTTTGACAAAAAAGCCAAAATCATATAGTGGAGAAAGGAAAGCCTCTTCAATAAATGGTGCTGGGAAAACTAGAAAGCCACCTGAAAAAGAATGAAACTAGACTGTTGTCTATTACCACACACCCAAATTAACTCAAAATGGATTAAGGAACTGAATATAAGACCCGAAACAATAAAATGCATAGAAGAAAACATAGGAACTAAACTCAAGGACCTTGGACTTAAAGAGGATTTTATGAATTTAACCTCAAAGGCAAGAGAAGGAAAAGCTAAAATAAATGAATGGGACTACATCAAACTAAAAAGCTTCTGCTCAGCAAAACAAACCATGAACAAGGTAAAGAGAGAGCCATCTGAATGGGAAAATATATTTGCAAGCAACACCTCCAATAAGGGCCTAATATCCAAAATATACAAAGAACTCATACAACTTAATAACAACAACAACAACAAATGATCCAATCAACAAATGGGCAGAGGACCTGAACAGTCACTTCTCCCTTGAGGACATACAAATGGACAACAAATATTTGAAAAGATGCTCAACATCGCTAGCTATTAGGGAAATGCAAATCAAAACAACAATGAGATACTATCTCACACCTGTTACAATGGCTATAATCGACAGGGCAAGTAATAACAAATGTTGAAGAGGATGTTGAGAAAAAGAACCCTCATACACTGCTGGTGGGACTGCAAGATGCTACAGCCACTATGGAAAGCAGTATGGAGGTTCCTCAAAAATCTAAGAATTGATCTACCATATGACTCAGCAATCTCTCTACTGGATATTTACCCCCAAAACTTGAAAACTCGTACCCACAAAGATATTTGCACACCGATGTTCAAAGCATCATTATTTATAGTGGCCAGGACATGGAAGCAACCAAAGCGTCCTATGACAGAAGATTGGCTAAAGAAGCTGTGGTACATATATACAATGGGTATTATTCAACCATAAAAGATGAAATACTGTCATTTGCAACTACATGGATGGACCTCAAGATAATCATGCTAAGCGAAATGAGCCAGACAGAAAAAGTCGAAAACCACATATCACTTATATGTGGGATATAAAGCTAAAACAACAAATGAACTGGACAAACAGAGACTAGTGGTTACATGGACTAGTGGTTACTAGAGGATAGGGAGGTGAGTGCTGTGGTAAACGGTTGGGGGGAAAATTTTAAATCTTTTCTTCAATTAAAATAATTAGTTAATTAATTTAAAAAAAAAACAAAGAAAGTAGAAGTCAAAAATAAAACTGAATGGATCTTTCAAACCTCTGGATGCCTAGCTCTTCTGATGGAGTGTATTTCTAATACTTGCTTAAGTTTAACAAATATTCATTTTATTATATTCCAAGAACTGGCTAGGTGTTGATATATAATGGGAAACAATACAATAAATAGCCATTACTCTGTGGGGGAAATAGTCTAGTGAGGGATCAAAACAAACACAAAGGAAATGAGAACATAAACGTACAAGTTAACACAAGTGCTAGTAAGAAACAAGCAAGGTGCTCTGATAGGGGAAAGCGTGGGTTAGATGAGTATTAATTTAATAGTGTAGTTAGGAAAGGTCTTTCTGAGGAAGTGGAATTTAAATTGGGGAAAAATATATCTGAAATGTATGTAAGAAGTGAAAGGAAGAATACTGCAAAGAAAAGAATCTGTGTGCACAGAGATACATGGGTAGAAAAGAACTCAGTATATTCAGGCAACTGAAAGGGAGCTGGTATGGTGCATTGGTAAGTAGAATTAGACAAGGTTAGAAAGGTAAATGAAAGCTAGATCAGGTATACACCACAATTTAAAATGTCAAATTATATTTGTTTTAAGCAGGGTATTGACAAAAGCTGGCTTCGATTTAAGAAGATTTTTTTCTAGGTGCGTTGTTAAAAATAGATTGGAAATGGCAAGTATAGACATGAAGAGATATTTAGAAATCTGTTCCAGTTTTGTAAGCAATGGAAGTTGGTGGCTTGGGCTTGGGTGGGTACTGACACTGAAAATGGAGACGAGTGGAGTGCCGTGTGTGTGTGAGAGATAGAGATAGAGAGAGATATAGAGGATATATATAGAGGATATAGAGAGGAGTTATAAAATTCAGCTAGGGTAAAGTAATAAGAGAAATAATTACCAGAATTTCTTACGTGAGTAACCAGGTGAGTGAGTAATAGTGCCATTTAATTAAATAAGGGGATTAGGATGGACCTGGGTAGCAAAATAAATAGTACAAATTTGAACAAATTCAGTTTAAGATGTGTGTGAAACATCCAGGTGAAAATGTAAGTTAACAATTTCATACATGAGTTTGTAGTTGAGAGGAGAGGTCTAGGCTACAGATGGCCATTTGACAAATCAAGCATATCCATTGGAATAACTAACAATCTAGGAGTGTGAAAGGAAAATAAAGGGAACCTGGGACAGACTTCTGATTAAGTCAAACATTCAAGGTAGAGAAAAATAAATAATAAATAATAAAGTGTACAATTCAATAGTGGCAACACTGCAGAATGAGAGGGAATACTGAGTCTTGCTATTATTAAGGTGAGAGTTATTTAAAATATCTTTTACACTCAAATTTCCCTCTATTGTTTTTGTTTTGATTTGTTTTAAAATATCAAATATCTTCTTGATGCTGGAGACTTTCATTTACCAGGTCTTTTCCTCTTTCGCAAGAATTCTGCAATATATTTATCCTATTTTCAAAGTCATCTGATGTACCCACCACTTCCCCACCCACATCCCCAGCTCGCTAAACCCTGATGGAAATATCTTCTGATTAGGAATGCAGCCAGAGTGCTGTCAGTTATGTGTTAAAACAAATCTGAGGAAAGTTAGAAACAAATGAAAGGCTAAAGTCACAAAAGACTCCTTTCAGGATTTGGGAATATAGTTTATCTTTTAAGAATTTCAACCAAAGACATCAAAACAAAAGAAAACTACAGACCATTGTCTCCTATAAATGGAGATGCAAAAATCCTCAATAAAATACTAGCAATCTAAATCCAGCAACACTTAAAGATAATTATAAACTATGACCAAATAGGATTTGCAAGGAATGCAAGATTGCTTTAAAATGTGAAAATCAATTAATGTAATACATCATATCAATAAAATAAAGCAAAAACCACATAGTCATTTCAATAGATGCAGAAAAAGCATTTGTAAAATCTAACACCCTTTTATGTTAAATACACTCCACCTTGACAGAAGACACCTGTGAGAAATCCACAGCTAATATCATACTTAATGATGAAAGAATGGATGCTTTCTCCCTCAGATCAGGAACAAGACAGGGATGTCTGCTCTTGTCATTGCTATCCACCATTGCACTGAGGGTTCTAATCAGGGGAGTTAGGCAAGAAAATGAAATAAAAGACATCTGTATTGGACAGAAAGAAGTGAAGTTATCTCTAATCACAGATGACTTGATCTTGTGTATGAAACTCCTAAGGAATTCATTAAAAACTACTAGAACTAATAAATGAATCTCACAGATTGAGGACACAACATCAACACACAAAAATCAGTTATATTTCTATACGCTGGAAATGAACAATTCAAATAGGTAATTTAAAAAATTTCTATTAACAATAGCATTAAAAAGAATAAAATACTTAGGAATAACTTTAACAAAAGGCTTATAAAACTTATACTCTGAAAATTATAAAATACTGATGAAAAATATTAAAGACTTAAATGGAAAGACAACATGTGCTCATGCCTTGGAAGAATAATTTTGTCAAGATAGCAATAGTTCACAAATTGACCTACAGATTTAATGCAATCTCTAGTGAAACTCCAGCTGCCTCACTTTTTTTTTTTTTTTTTTTTTTATTCAGAAATGGACAACTTGATCTTAAAATTCATAGTGAAATGCAAGGGACCACAAATAGCCAAAACAATTTTGAAAAAGAACAAAGTTGGAGGACACACATTTGCTGATTTCAAAATTTACTACTACAAAGCTATAGTAATCAAAACAGTGTAGCACTGGCATAAAGATAGACATATAGGTCAATGGAATAAAATTGAGAATCCAGAAATAAACCTATTCATCTATGGTTAATTGATGAATAACAAGAGTGCCGAGATCATTCAATGAGGGAAAGAACAGATTTTTCAACAAATGATGCTAGAACAACTGGATAGCCACGTGCAAAAGAATAAAGTTGGACTGTTATCTCACAATCTATATCTATATATATCTATATCTATATCTATATATATATATAAATTGTTTATATATATATACACATATATATATGTGTATATATATATAAATTAACTCAAAATGAGTCAAATACCTAAATATGAAAGCTTAAACTCTTAGAAAAAATATAGGGGGATACCTTCATGACCTTGATTTGACAACAGAGTCTTAGATATGACACAAAAGCTTAAGCAACAAAAGAAAACAGTAGATAAATGGATTTTATCAAAATTAAAAACTTTTATACTTCAAAAGATACTAGCAAGAAGTGAAAAGACAACTTACATAATGGGAGAAAATATTTACAAATATGTATATCCGATGAGGGACTTATATCTAGAATACATAAGAAACTCCTCGAATTCAATAATAAAAAGATAAAATAATCCATTTTAAAAATGGGCAAAGGATCTCAATAAACATTTAAGATATACAAATAGCCAACAGGTACATAAAAAATTCTCAACATTATTAGTCAGCAAAAAACTACAAATCTAAACCATAATGAAATGCCACTTCATACCCACTGTAATGGCTAGAAACAAAAACTCAGATGATAACAAGTGTTGACAAGGTTGCGGAGAAATTGGAACTTCCAAACACTGCTGGTGGGAATATAAAATGTTACAATCACTTGGGAAAACATTCTTGTGTTTCTTTAAAATATTAAACATTAAGTTACCGTATGACCCAACAACCCACTCCTAGGTATATTCCTAAGAGAAACAAAAATATATATCTTTCACAAGTGTTCATAGCAGCATTTTTCATAACAGTCAAAAGGTGGAAACAACCCGAATATCTGTCAACTGATCAATAGATAAAATGTGGTATATCCATGGAATGGAATACTATTCAGTAATATAAAGGAATAAAGTACTGAAACAGGCTATAACATAGGTGACCCTTGAAAACATGTTAAAAGAAACAAGCTAGTCACAAAAGGCCATATAGTATGATTCCATTTATATGAAATTCAAAACAAGCAAATTTAAAGAGGCAGAAAGTAGATAAGTGGTCACCTAGGGCTGGAGTGGGGGTCAGGTGGAATGGAGAGTGACTGCTACTCAGTGGGTAAGGGTATCTTTTCAGGAGGAATTAAAATGTTTTAAAATTAGATAAAATGATTTTTTTGCATAGATAAAATAATTTTTAAAATTTCAAATACTTTTTTTGCATGTATTACCTTTATTACAAAACAATACATGTACTTGGCACTTTGAAAACCAATGGTAACTAGAATAGCAGCTCGGGCACCCTAGGGCTAGCACCCACCCTGTCATTGTGAGCCTGTCTGACTGTAGAACATGCACATGGGTATGTTTGATTATGAGACACTCTGAGGACAAACTGGTGTTATGGAGATTAAAATGGAACCCACGCTAAAGTGGCTTGTGGGCCAGCAAGAGAGGAGAGAAGAGAGATGTCTGTCATTTTGTACTAAACTACTACCCACCTTTTCCCTCTAAAACTCTGCTACCCAACAGCCCTGGTGGTGAAGGTAACATGCTCTGCTTTAGTAAAATAGCAGTCCAGCTGAAAATTTACATGACTCTAGATAAACACTTAATGAGCCTATATGACCGATACAGCATTGAGAGAGCAATGTTTCCAGACATCTCTATATACACACATTTTCTTATTATGCACACATACGCACTTTTATTCACTTTTTTTTTTCAATGAGCTGCCAGCTCACATCAGGCTTGGAACCAGTATAGCATCTTTAACTACTTTGCTTCGTGCAGAGAAACTTCAAGGAAATCTTAGGCCATGAATGGGCTTAGAAACTTTTCATTTCAAAGTTGTGCATCTGCCAGAGTGCAGCAATTGGCTCTCTGGTGCCAAGTCCTCCCTGATCAAAAGATTATATTACACCAGTTATGGCCAAGTTTCTCTGAAACCAAAGCCCCTGTCCACTGAACATATCTAGGGCTTTATTGATCTGCTCCCTTGAGGCCAAAAGAAGAAAACACATCCAAAACACCAAACAAAAGCTTGGCCTTAATTAAAGACAATAAAGCACATTATATCAGCACCCATTAAAAATCAAGTGGAGGAATGAAATTTGTCCGTTCTATCAGCTACAGCTTAATACAGTCTTGGAAATAGATCCTAGTGCTATTATACAGGCCAGGGGAGGGTTGGCTATAAGTTTTGTTATGATTGTTTCGATGGATGGAAAAAGCCAATCTCCCTTCCTAAGTCTTGAGTAACATTCTCCAGAGTTTCTCCATGAGCATATTAAGCAAGAAACTGGGGTCAGGGTGATCTTCAGGCCTCCTAAGTTATACTCTTAATTAATATATGCTCCTGGCAAAAGAAAAGCCTATCTGAGGTCCTTAAAAGCACACTGTTCCTTATATATGAATTTGTTCATGCACTTATACTCACTTCCTCTTCCTCTCTCCCTTTCTCCTTCCCTCCTTTCCCCACCCACTTCAGAGAAGTGCCCATGCACACACTTTGTACCGTGAGAATGCATCAGGCTAAAGGGACCATTTTGGAGGGGAGGAACAAGTAAGAGTAAGAAGGAGAAATGTAGAATTTTAGCAGCAAAAGCCCTTGCCAATTTGTAGAAATAACACGGAATAGACCCATATGCACCTCCTCCACCCCACTCTGAGGTTTATAGCAGGACTAGTCTTAGCCTTACTTAGAGCTATAAGGCAATGGTCTATAATGGCATGATTTGTGAGGTATGAAACAAGCCATAGGAAACAAGCCCCTCTGTCGAAAACCATCTCCCCTACTAGCAAAGCTGTCTGAAATTCCTCACATTCAATGCACTCATTAAGGTCCTTTTTAAGGAGACCTATGTGCTAACTATTAGGGGGCAGTATAACATGTTTGCTCACTGTCCCATCACCACCAAGCAAAGCCCTGAGGCGATGGGGACCAGCACATGTGAGCTCTGTGTGGAGTCTAGATAAGCTTGGAGTTTAAGGACAGAAGAACAGTCCCAAGTAGAACTCCATAGAGGGGGATCCAATGGATCCGAGAACAGCTAGGGGTACTGGGTGTACAGATTTCCACAATAGGATATGGAAGCTGGGGCATCGCAGATAATTTTTAGGCGAAGCAACCCTTGGTTGACCTCACAGATTGAAAAGACCTTGTCAGCTTACGATCCCTTATTTTTTTTAATTTTTTACACCTACAGCACCTGGTCTTCCTAGGTGGTCTCCTATCCAAGTACTAACCAGGCACAACCCTGCTTAGCTTCCGAGATACAGATGAAATTTTGAATAGGGGTGACAGTGGTGGTTGAGAAACAGTCTTTCCCATCCTTTCTGTGACCAGTTAAAGTATATCTCCCAGTCTCCTGGGATGGAGGGAGAAATGGCTTTGGGTTCTTTGTTTGCTTATTTTTTTATGTTAATGCAATGATTTCAAGCTATGCCTCAACCCAGCTAGAAGGCTTCACTCTCTGATATTTTAATCACACATTCTGAATTCTAGCTCACCTTCCCCAGTAATCACAGATCTGCAGTCTGAAGGCCAGGAAAGCAAATTAGACCAAGCTTCTTGAAGATGTAGGTCATCCTTACCTTTATCAAACAGAGGCCTCCAGCTCCTAACTAGTGGTAGACCCCAGGTCTCAAGTTCTTGTAGATGTAACAGGGAAGGGTTTCTGTGGTCTATTTATTACTCCCTCCACCCAGTGCTCCTGGGGAATGCGGTGTGCATTTGCCATATTTCAACCTATTGAGCTGTGTGGCCCAGATGACAAGCCTATACACAAGCACAGAAAAAGGCCTCCAGGACATGGCCACATTGGCAATGGCTGCCAACCCAGCCCCTGCATGGAGGGAGGCCAAGAATCCCTGGGACTAAAGGCTCACCAGTGATTTGGCTGCCAAAGGGGGACCTGGATCTAGCTATATGCTTCTTGCTCTGTCCCCATCCCCCTCCAACCTCCCTGAGCTTACCCAGGCTCAGGTTGTTGACCTTCCTGAACTGGCTTCAGATAAGAGAAGTTAATACTGCCACTGAAAATCTTCGATTTCAGTCTCCTCCCTCTCTGGGCATCTTCAGGCTCTTTTTTCTTCTTCTTGCCAAAAAAATTCTTGAAAGCTTTAAATTTGGATTTCTTCTTTCCTGGAAGTTAGAAATGAAAGTGAGTCAGAGTGTGATGGTAAAAGAGAAGACAGGAGAGGAAACAGGAACTTTGCAACAAGGAGGAGGACTATGATCCCCAGTGCCCTGCAGATCTTGGCCCATGCCTCCAGGGACCACAGCATCATATATTTGGTCTGTATTCTTCTTGATAACTCAGTGACAAAGTGTCTGATATTTTGGTGAGAGCAGAAGTCAGGCCCCAGCTTGTGGTCTTTGGGCAGCCTCTACTCGGGCCCAACTCACCAGACATTCACTTTCCTCTCAATCGCAACTATTAGCACACACCTTTTTCTTTACCCTAAGAAGTTTATTAGTATGCAGCAATTACTGAGCCAACATAAGTACTTGATATTCCCACTAACTCAACCTCAGCGGCTGGAGTCATCACAATCCAGTTGAAGAGCCAAGCTTCCACATGTGGAATCCAGGTGGGAGCTAGTACTGTCCAGGACTTCAGGACCCTTGGAAATGCATGTGAAAGTAGGTACTGCTCAGCCTGTGTGCTGAAAGGATGCAGACCCAATGAGTGTGAGCACTCAGTTGGTGCCATCAGGGAAGACTTCCTTGAGGAAAGAATTTATTTGCAAGAGAGGAGACTGGGAATCAGAAAGAAGAAAGGGCTACTGGGCAAAAAAGCTGCCTGAGCAAAAGGCATGACAAAATTGGATACCAAAAGGTT